>NC_092335.1:590030288-590336923 GCF_046630445.1 Rutidosis leptorrhynchoides | reverse complement strand
AGGACCCGAGTTCACCTGGGAACGAGAAGATTAGATAAAGAAGAAATACCCGCACTTATTTCCAGAAGATACGTCAACACCTCTAACTGCTTAAAATTTCGGGACGAAATTTATTTAACGGGTAGGTACTGTAGTGACCCGAACTTTTCCATGTTTATATATATTAAATGAAATTGTTATTTACATGATTAAGTGTTTCCAACATGTTAAGCAATCAAACTTGTTAAGATTTGATTAATTGAAATAGGTTTCATAAAGACAATTGACCACCCAAGTTGACCGGTGATTCACGAACGTTAAAACTTGTAAAAACTATACGATGACATATATATGGTTATATATATATAGTTAACATGATTTTATTATAAGTATGTATCTCATTAGGTATTTTAACAATGAGTTATATACATAAAAATGAGACTATTAAATTAAGAAACTCGAAAACGATATATATAACGATTATCGTTATAACGTCTTACTAGGTACATATGAATCATATTAAGATATTGATACACTTGGTTAATTATGTTAAATGATAAGTAAATATATCATTAAGTGTATTAACAATGAACTACATATGTAAAAATAAGACTACTAACTTAATGATTTTGAAACGAGACATATATGTAACGATTATCGTTGTAACGATATTTAATGTATATAGATCATATTAAGAGATATTCGTACATCATAATATCATGATAATATAATAATTTAAAATCTCATTTGATATTATAAACATTGGGTTAACAACATTTAACAAGATCGTTAACCTAAAGGTTTCAAAACAACATTTACATGTAACGACTAACGATGACTTAACGACTCAGTTAAAATGTATATACATGTAGTGTTTTAATATGTATTCATACACTTTTGAAAGACTTCAAGACACTTATAAAAATACTTCTACTTAACAAAAATGCTTACAATTACATCCTCGTTCAGTTTCATCAACAAATCTACTCGTATGCACCCGTATTCGTACTCGTACAATACACAGCTTTTAGATGTATGTACTATTGGTATATACACTCCAATGATCAGCTCTTAGCAGCCCATGTGAGTCACCTAACACATGTGGGAACCATCATTTGGCAACTAGCATGAAATATCTCATAAAATTACAAAAATATGAGTAATCATTCATGACTTATTTACATGAAAACAAAATTACATATCCTTTATATCTAATCCATACACCAACCACCAAAAACACCTACAAACACTTTCATTCTTGAATTTTATTCATCTAATTGATCTCTCTTAAGTTATATCTTTAAGTTCTAAGTGTTCTTCATAAATTCCAAAAGTTCTAGTTTCATAAAATCAAGAGTACTTCCAAGATTGCAAGTTTACTTCCAAGTTTTCTAAATCCATTCCAAGTAATCATCCAAGATCAAGAAACCTTTGTTACTTACAGTAGGTTATCTTTCTAATACAAGGTAATAATCATATTCAAACTTTAATTCAATTTCTATAACTATAACAATCTTATTTCGAGTGGAAATCTTACTTGAAATTGTTTTCGTGTCATGATTCTGCTTCAAGAACTTTCAAGCCATCCAAGGATCCTTTGAAGCTAGATCCATTTTTCTCATTTCCAGTAGGTTTATCCAAGGAACTTGAGGTAGTAATGATGTTCATAACATCATTCGATTTATACATAAAAAGCTGTCTTATTCAACGTTATAAACTTGTAATCACTAGAACATAGTTTAGTTAATTCTAAACTTGTTCGCAAATAAAGTTAATCCTTCTAACTAGACTTTTAAAATCAACTAAACACATGTTATATATCTATATGATATGCTAACTTAATGATTTAAAACCCGAAAACACGATAAACACCATAAAACTGGATATACGCCGTCGTAGTAAAACCGGGGGCTGTTTTGGTTGTGATAATTAAAAGCTAAGAAGAACTTTGATTTAAAATCTATACTTCTGGAAAAATGATTTTTCTTATGAACATGAAACTATATCCAAAAATCATGGTTAAACTCAAAGTGAAAGTATGTTTTTCAAAATGGTCATCAAGATGTCGTTCTTTCGCCGGAAATGACTACCTCTTTCAAAAACGACTTGTAACTTGTATTTCCGACAATAAACTTATACTTTTTCTATTTAGATTCATAAAGTTAAGTTCAATACGAAACCGTGGCCACTGGAATCACTCAAAACGGATTAGAAACGAAGAAATGGCGAGTAAAACAAGATTGATAGAAACTACTCATTTTACCTACGTGGAAGTTAGTAATAAATCTATTCCAACCATAACCTAATCAACTTATATTGTATATTATGTAATCTTGAGATACCATAGACACGTATATAATGTTTCGACCTATCATGTCGACCCATCTATATATATATTGCGGAACAACCATAGACACTCTATATGTGAATGTTGGAGTTAGCTATACAGGGTTGAGGTTGATTCCAAAATATATATATAGTTTGAGTTGTGATCAATACTGAGATACGTATACACTGGGTCGTGGATTGATTCAAGATAATATTTATCGATTTATTTCTGTACATCTAACTGTGGACAACTAGTTGTAGGTTACTAATGAGGACAGCTGAGTTAATAAACTTAAAACAACAAAATGTATTAAAAGTATTGTAAATATATTTTGAACATATTTGATATATATGTATATATTATTATAGGTTTGTGAATCAACCAGTGGCCAAGTCTTACTTCCCGACGAAGTAAAAATCTATGAAAGTGAGTTATAGTCCCACTTTTAAAATCTAATATTTTTGGGATAAGAATACATGCAGGTTTTATAAATGATTTACAAAATAGACACAAGTACGTGAAACTACATTCTATGGTTGAATTATCGAAATCGAATATGCCCCTTTTTATTAAGTCTGGTAATCTAAGAATTAGGGAACAGACACCTTAATTGATGCGAATCCTAAAGATAGATCTATTGGGCCTAACAAACCCCATCCAAAGTACCGGATGCTTTAGTACCTCGAAATTTATATCATATCCGAAGGGTGTACCGGAATGATTGGGATATTCTTATATATGCATCTTGTTAATGTCGGTTACCAGGTGTTCACCATATGAATGATTTTTATCTCTATGTATGGGATGTGTATTGAAATATGAAATCTTGTGGTCTATTGTTACGATTTGATATATATAGGTTAAACCTATAACTCACCAACATTTTTGTTGACGTTTAAAGCATGTTTATTCTCAGGTGAATACTAAGAGCTTCCACTGTTGCATACTAAAATAAGGACAAGATTTGGAGTCCATGTTTGTATGATATTGTGTAAAAACTGCATTCAAGAAACTGATTTCGATGTAACATATTTGTATTGTAAACCATTATGTAATGGTCGTGTGTAAACAGGATATTTTAGATTATCATTATTTGATAATCTACGTAAAGTTTTTTAAACCTTTATTTATGAAATAAAGGTTATGGTTTGTTTTAAAAATGAATGCAGTCTTTGAAAAAACGTCTCATATAGAGGTCAAAACCTCGCAACGAAATCAATTAATATGGAACGTTGTTAATCAATAAGAACGGGACATTTCAATTACAAACACCAGCAGCAGCACCAGCAGCATAACCAGTACCACCATCATCAACGCCAACAGTACCATTACCACCTCCAAACCACAACTGCGTCGTAAACCTCAACTTCACAATCTGTCCGACGAGCATCAACGTCATACGCACCACAGATACCAAGGAGTACCAACAACAATAACTGACGAAGTATTAATTCATAACTTCATTGGAGAAACATTCCGCGGTGATTATGTAATCTCTAAAGTCTTAGAGATTATCTAATCTAGCCCTAACCATAAATCAGTTAAACGAACTAAAATGATAGAAGAAAGAGTAGAAACCCTGACAAAAATGGTGTGTGATTAACAAGCTAAACTTGTTTTACCAACAGCATCAACAGTACCTTCAGCGTCACCAGCATCGTCAGTACAGTCAACATCAGAATCAACAACACCTATAACATCACAAACTCCGTCAGTTCAAGAATCACTGTGGACATCATTACGAATCAATAACGCGTATATTGTATCAACGAGTTATGAAGAATTAACTCATTTCCTCTGAAGAAATTATATGTATATTTATATATATATATATATATATATATATATATATATATATATATATATATATATATATTTTGAAATAAAAATAAATCTTTCCGTGCTAAGCTATTGGGTGTGAATATTAACTACTCGATTAATTCATATTACAAATATGCAATAATGTACGTCCTTCGCCCGCAACTTAACCATCGTTAACTACAATCTCTGTCTCAATTCAACAAATTCCAATTCCTAACAAATCAAGTATATATTTGATTTTACACTTTCATCATCGATGAAACCGAAACTTTTCAGATAACATCATTTGTACTTTGCGAAGTTCACAAGAATTTAACGAAAACCAACATCACACCTCAACAAATAACAAAGTATTGATTCATAATTCCAATATCATTGAAAAAAAATACTCATTAAATTTCTAAAGTTTTAGGGATTACTCAATTCTAGTTTCAACCAAAAATTGATGAGTTTAATTTAATATTAACTCATTAAATCTATGTTACATCTAAAGAAAATATACAAATATATATTTTTGTAAAGACTGCAATAAAATTTTTTTGTACAAAATATTAATTGTGAAAATTTTTCTTTAACGGGTAGGTAATACCCGAGAGATATATAAATTCACAATTAATATGGTACACTTTTCGAATCTGATTCAGCAATCATCAACTATACACACTATTTTCTCAACAATACACATTCTTTTATAAAAATCAAAACAACCATACTCATTCAAATTCAATTACATATGCTGATCTTGAAATCGCAGAATTCAATTCGAAATATAACCAGTATCATCACTCTTAGATTCCTATATCATTCCAAGTTATACTTTGACTTCAAAACTGTGCTAGAACGTCATATGTATATTAACGACTACAATCTGTGTTCAAACTCTCCGAAATTCCTGAAGACACTTCAAATAATGAACAATCGAGATGATGATCCAACCACATATTAACCACAGTTATGTACCAGAAAAGCTCTCGAAACCAAAGTCATAATTCGACACATATCTGTGTCAGATCCTTTGTCATTTATTAGCAAAAAAATGACTTTTCAATTCCTTTTCAAAGTAGCCAGTTTTGTCACGGCTCCAGCAAGTCAACTTCGACTTTTCAGTTGAAACATCTTATTATAATCTCGATATACACGTTGCCCTTTCACCATCGTTACCGGGGAACCGTTTATATTCCACCACATTAGCAATATACTTATCAGCAAATGTAATGATCTAGGATTTTCTAAAAAATCATTATATCAAAACCCCATCATTTACTCATCTGCATTTTTTTGACGAGAATTGCCATACGAATCATCGGGAATTAGCAATCAGTATTTTGAAATCTCGCAGCATATCTACACCAACAGTTATATGTGTACATATAACGTCTACCTCCAAGACTTACATACTTCGAATGTAAAGTTTCTGAAAAACACCCTGAACTGCGAACTAGTTCTCGAAATGCTGATGAAGCAGCAAAAACTATGAACAACCTTAACAGTAAAAACTTTGATGATAAAGAGTAGTGTGTTGGCAAAGCTCAGAAAAAGAGAAGATTTGGCACTGAAAAACGGATTGAGCAAAGTATGAAGGAGGCTGTGGATAAATCACAAGGACTAAATCTTCCTTCAAAGAATCTAAATGATTCCGTGTCTGCTGAAGTCATTATCGAATACCTTGCTCCTGACTCTAAACTCTTGCGGACAATATTTTTCATTAACCTCTGATATTAGAAATTATAAGATATCATCGTATCTTTCATTTTAAATATCCTCCATATTTCTGAAGATATTTTCATAGCTATTCTTATCTGAAATCATTTATCTCTTCGCGTTATCTGTGTTACATCATAAAAGAAACTATTTTAGTTTCTAAATTCTGAAACCTTCGAGTTTAAAATAAGAATATTTTTGAAGTAGTGTTTGGAACTGAAGCATGAATTAGTATAATATAATGCCACTTGATCAAAGTGATTATATTACAGTAATTCATGCTGAGTTTTTAAATGAAACATGATGATTCACAGATCATAACGTCATCATGTGCTATGTTACAAGACTCTTGTATTCTCTTTAATCCCTAAAAATATCAAGAAAATATTTTCTTCACGATTCGATCTTTTCCGAGGTATTCTGAAAATTTGACAAATCAAGACCGTGCCATTACGATTTCCTTCTTAGAACATTAACAATGTTTATTCCGAAATTTTTATCTGCGAATTATGGACCATTATAAGCGGTACTTACTTGCAAGAAGAAGAAACGAAAGGACAAAGCTCCGAAACAGAAATTGGGATATAAATCGCAGCAAATAAAAGAGAGCATTAATTGGAGATGACAATGATTATAGAAGACAGAAGCAGGGACATCGAAATATAAGGGAAGATATAAAAATCCAACAACCACCCAGAAATTATAAACCGTATATGTTGATGCATATAGCAATATAAAGACACGGGAGAACTAGAAACACTATAAACCCAAGAGTATAGTAGAAGTAAATAGATTCTTCTGGCGGTAGATGAAAAAGAAGAATGACCGATATGAAAGTTAGAAGTATATCGAGAATCAGAACTGGATGGAGCATATTGACGAATACTTTAAAATATGAGTTGAGGGAGAAAGAATAGAAGGTGTGAGTTGTAAGGAAACGAAGGAGGTGGATTTATAGGAAAATCTCCGACAGAGCAATCAAAATGGATGATCGCATTTAAAGCGGATCCTAATTTCCTTAATCAAATCTTGTTACTAAGATTTTCTCCAAATCTTTTAAACTTCGAAAATCAACCTGTCTATGTCAAAAGATATGACAAAACTTTACCTTTCTCATTTCACTCTTTTGCGATAGTTTCACTAATACTCTTCGCGTAATCAAATTGTTTTATACATATTACTCAATAAAGATAAAACTCTATTTATCGACCTATATTCGTCATGAAAACATTTTTATGGTTAGTCATGACGACCTCTATCAAATTTCGAGGACGAAATTTCTTTAACGGGCAGGTACTGTGACGACCCGGAAATTTCCGAACAAATTTAAACTTTAATCTTTATATTATTCTGACACGATAAGCAAAGTTTGTTAAGTTGAATTTCTAGAAATATAAACTGTGTTCATACATTCATTTAACCTCGACCAAATTCTAATGATTCACGAACCATTAATTGAACATATATGATTATGTATGTATATGTATATATATTATAACTTGAAAATGTCAACAAAGTGTTTAAACGTCTAATGCTTTATATGAACGTATTTGTTTCAATATGATTATCGACGAAACTAAAAGATAAGATTAAATGATTGATTTATCAGATACATTGAATTATGATTACGAGTCTCTGTTAAGAGGTCCACTTTGATTTGGAAAACCTTTCCTTTTAATGATATTCGGAATAAATGGTAAAGTGATCTTCGAGTAAGGACAAAGTGTCAAATAGCGAGAGCTAGTCGGATTAGTGGAGACTCCTGTTTGATTTTCAATACATGCCTTACAATAATTTTCTCGTGACTATTGATAGGTTAATTACTAGTCTTTAATGATATTTTATCATGAAGAGTAAATAATTGAATTAATGTTCGTCTGCAAGATAAAACCATTTGTCATGTTAAGATGATTTTATACGTACATTTATCCATTTGACCTAATCCTACAACTCATGAATAAACTGTAAGTTAATAACTTGAAACCTGTTATGATTTATATATTATTTTACTCTCTTAAGTAAAAATGTTTTTCGACATAATAGAACTAGTTTATTAATGTATATGTTTAAATAACGTAAGTTGGAATATTAGTTGTTAGATATATGAATAACTTGCAACGTACATTAAAACGTGTTCATTAAATATATATGTTTTTAAATTAGTTTAGTACACGATAGTAACATTCGCTTAGTGATGCGATTGATATTTAAAAAGTTAATACATAAATGAATTGTATTTAATTAAGTTTTTAAATGAAAACGTTACGAGTTATAATATTTTTTTGAACGATTTTAAAACGAACTTTGAAAAATAATTGGTTTTGAAAGACTAAATATTGTATCATTAGATAAATATTTGAAACATATATTATGTACAAATTTACAATTCTAAATAAAAATATATATATATTTTTTCATTTAGTCATAAAACGTCCTGATTTAAAATAATATATTTTGACGTACAACGAGTCACTGATTTATAGAAGCAAATGACCACAACACTCAATTATATAAGTTACATTTTTTTATATGGTAATTTATTGATGAGTAAGTCAAATTATTAATAAGGGTACATGTCGCATAACGTAAAAGGCTAGTTTTCTAAATGTAGTACGAAAGTGCGTTCGAAAAACCGAAAGTGGTACATGAGTCGAGTGACAACGTACGAGTCATTTGAGTAAAAATTACATTTTTACCATGAACGTAAATATAATATAATATATAAGTAATTATATAAATTAAATATAATATATATATATATATATATATATATATATATATATATATATATATATATATATATATATATATATATATATATATATAATAATAATAATGGAGTGTCGGCAAGATTTAAAGAGTGCATATGAGCTGGAAAATTGATCCATGCACTTGCATGGTTTTACAACACAAACCCCATGCACTTGCATGGGGTGGTTAGGTGGCTCACATTCCTTTTAAGTATCGACTTCTGGTGCCAGTTTCAACTATCTATCTTTCTCGATCTCTTACACATACATATATACTACATATTATTATTATTATTATTATTATTATTATTATTATTATTATTATTATTATTATTATTATTATTATTATTATTATTATTATTATTATTATTATTATTATTATTATTATTATTATTATTTTTATTATTATTATTATTATTATTATTATTATTATTATTAAGATTATTATTATTATTAATATTATTATTAGTAGTATTTAGTATTATTATTAGTACATGTTATACATAAAATACTACGACAAGGGGTACGCGCGAGTTATTACAACATGGTTTTCCGAGTAGGATAGGGCTAAGGAAATTTTGGGTTATAGCTATGGAGGTTATGGGTATGGATCATGGGTATGCTCGTGAGGTCAACCTACTGTTTATCTTCTCCGTTGCGTCTACATAGCATTCCTGCAATATTGAATCTCAATATTGATACGTAAGCGCTCATAATTTAATTTTTACATACTAATAGTGTATCCCTGACTTGTGCTCGAGTATATAGGATTATGCATGCTTGTACTTTTGATATTGCCATTAGATAGGTTATGTTGAATCTTGAATTAGTTACATATGCGGTTGAGATAAGGTATAAGATATGCATGTCGTTGGAAAGCTAGCGAAAAATTAAGAACTTTTCATTTAGATATCGAATGATTTCGATGAACGGATTAGAAGTTATAGTCAATTGAATTTTTATATTATTATTAAAAATGATTATTATTATCGTCGTTATTATCGTCGTTATAGTTTTTATCTAATTATCATCATCATCATCATCATCATTATTATTATTATTATTATTATTATTATTATTATTATTATTATTATTATTATTATTATTATTATTATTATTATTATTATTATTATTATTATCATTATCAATAAAAGATATTATCATTAAAAATTATTATTTTTATTATTATTACTATCGTTATTATCATTAAAGTTATAATTAAGTATTATCATTAATATTATCATAATATTTATTATCATTAGTATTATTATAATTAAAAACTAATATTAGTAACACCTAATTATTATGATTACTATTATTATCATTAACATGAACGAGCTATAAAAGATGATTAAAAGCTATTAAACGAATCGATTAGGAAATAATAAGTATGAGTATCATAATGAAATTAAAATATTGTAAGATATTGATTTAGATAAAATTATCGTTCTTAGTATTTTTATCATTACTATTATTAAATGTATCGTTAGTATTAAAACTAGAATTTTAACAAAAATTATCATTTTAAATGAAATGTCATTGTTATTATAAAATATCATTATTATTATCATTTTAAATAAAATTATTATTTTAAAGTTAATATTAAAAAGTATCGTAGATATTAAAGTTATCATAATTAGAATTATCATTTTATCATAATATCATTTTTAGTAAATATAAATATTGATATTTTTATTAATAGAATAATAATAATTATTATTACAAAATAAAAAAACTTTTACTTATTATTATTAACAATGTTATTTTTATCAAATAAATATGTAATACAGACAATATAATTACCTTAACCTATCATAATATTTTATGAACTTTATTACTTAAGATATATAAAAGTATATTTTTGTATAAAATTTTATTTATTAATAAATGAATTATATTATTTACTCTAATAAATCTTTTAAATATATTTAATAAATATAAAACGACGATATTTAAACTATATAATAATCATGTATAAATTTTGGAAATCATTTTGAGTCAAATTGACTTTTGTTGACTTTTTCATATTAGTCTCGAGCATTAGGATTGTGATACACTACAGTTTAACCGAAATTGCTATACAAATATTGACCAACATATAAAAATATATAATTAATATAGGTTCGTGAATCCGAGGCCAACCTTACACTTGTTCAATGACGTTATATGTATTTTTACTACGAAATACAGTATGGTGAGTTTTATTTGCCTTTTTACCCTTTATATTTTTGGGCTGAGAATACATGCGAATTTTTATAAATGTTTTACGAAATAGACACAAGTAATCGAAACTACATTATATGGTTAAATGATCGAAGCCGAATATGCCCCTTTTGCTTGGTAGCCTAAGAATTAGTAAACCGATCTACTAATTGACGCGAATCCTAAAGATAGATCTATTGGGCCTAACAAACCCCATCCAAAGTACCAGATGCTTTAGTACTTCGAATTCGTTTTTATCATGTCCGATGGATTTTCCCGAAATGATAGGGGATATTCTTATATGCATCTTGTTAATGTCGGTTACCAGGTGTTCAATCCATATGAATGATTTTTGTCTCTATGCATGGGACGTATATTTATGAGAAATGGAAATGAAATTCTTGTGGTCTATTAAAATGATGGAAATGAATTATTATGATAAACTAATGAACTCACCAACCTTTTGGTTGACACTTTAAAGCATGTTTATTCTCAGGTATTAAAGAAATCTTCCGCTGTGCATTAGTTCATTTTAAAGATATTACTTGGAATCATTCATGGCATATTTCAAAAGACGTTGCATTCAAGTCGTTGAGTTCAGTAAAGATTATGATTAAGTAAATGACAAATTAGATCATTTATAGATGGATATTACGAAATGGTATGCATGTCTATCAACTTTCGATGTAATGAAAGATTGACTTTTAAAACGAATGCAATGTTTGTAAAATGTATCATATAGAGGTCAAATACCTCGTGATGTAATAATATGTTATTGTATTCGTTCTTACGGATTAGGACGGGTCTTTACACCTATGTCGGGAAGTGCTTGACTTGCGCTAAAGTCAAGGTTGAACATCAGAAACCATCAGGGTTATTAACTCAACCAGAGATTCCCCAGTGGAAATGGGAAGGTGTTACCATGGAATTCTTCATGAAACTGCTGAAGACTGTGTTGTGATGCCTCACGTCAAGGAATGGGTTGCATGCTTATGCAATGAAATAAGGTTATTGCTTATGGATAACGACAGGTAAAAATTCATGAACAGAACTACACTACGCATGACCTTGAACTAGGAGCTGTTGTCTTTGCACTTAAAATGTGGAGACACTACCTGTATGGAACCAAGTTTACTATCTTCACCTACCATAAGAGTCTACAGCACATATTTGATGAGAAACAGCTCGACATGAGACAACGACGTTGGATGGAATTACTTAACGATTACGATTGTGAACTCTAATACCATATATATATATATATATATATATATATATATATATATATATATATATATATATATATATATATATATATATATGTATATATATATATATATATATATATATATATAGAAAATATCGGTGCATTTAATACCACCTATCACCAGTCACCCCAGACCTCAAAACAAAACTTTACCGAAAAGCCTACTTCACCTCCTGCTAAAACAGTCGACGATCGTTTGTTCTCTGATATTGTTAACCCTAATGTTCCCATCAAACCCACATGCTTCACTAATACTGCAAACCTACATGCAAAAGAATTTTCCATCAAGATACCAATTGATGATAATCTCATCGATCTATTAGGGCACGCAATCATTGGTGCGACAAAAGACATCGAACATCTTGACTACTTTAACGAGATATGTAAGTCCGAAAATCCCACGGGGTTCGGATGTAAGTATCTTGGGGGTAATGTAACACCCTTAAACTGGGCTTAGTAGTAAATGACCTTTTTATCCTTAGTTAATATTAATTTATTAATATTAGTAATTTTAATAATTGTATGTTTTTGATTATTTGATGATTTGGTTAAGACCAGTTTATGACAAGGGTCACAGAACAGGTTCGTTTTTTAATTTGGACTCCGTTAGGGCCGCCTAATTAAGTACGAAAGATATTAGATAACTGATAAATACCCGTGTGTAATGGGGTATTATATTTTAACATATAAGAGTGTATGTATCAGCTTCTTTTATCCATTTTCTTGAACATTTCCAAACAAGAACGTACCTAAACTCTTTCACCTTGAAACCCTAAATTGATCCAAGCTTGAAATTGATTTGTGAAGCTATAGGAACTGAATTATATCATCTTTGTAAGCATCTATCCAGGTTAGCATGCTTGAATTCGTGGTTTAATTCTTAAGAATTAGGTTTTGGGTGTAAAATGGGTTTTTGATGAATATGAGCTTGAATCTTCATGTTTTGTGTTTATAAGTGTTAATTTTTATTCGAAATAGTTGCTATATAGTTTATATGATGTATTTGAAGTGGTTTTGGTGTTAGAACTTGCAAAAATCGAGTTTTTGGGTCAAAAATGCGAAAAACAGCGTGCTGGAGCTGTTCTTCAGCTCCCACACGAGTGACAGGTCACCCGCACAAGTGACCACACTTTTGAGTGTCAACCACACATGTAAGGACTCACTCACACAAGTGAGGCCTCAGCCACGCGTGTGAGCACCGGTCAGATTTGTGGAAACTTGTTTTGGTCATAACTTTCAAACCGTAACTCCGTTTTCAACGAATAAACTATCGTTGGAATCATCTTGAAGTGTACTTTTTAATGGTAAGGTTTTAAAATAATAATTCCAAATTTATTTTGGGTCAAAGTTATTCGGAAGCGTGTATGCTCCATTTTACGCTCATACGGAAGTTGTTATTGAAAGGGATTTTGGGTAAACTTGCCCATAATGGATCATAAACTTATTTGAGTAACTTTATAGCATGATTTGATCGTATGATATCGATTATTCGTTGAATGTTACTACTGTTATTCATCAGTTGCACGAGTGAGCATTCACTCGGACTGTTGAGGTAGTCAACCGTGTGGTGAACCGTACGAGTGAGTGGTGATGAGCAATTTATGTTTTGATTGTGATGATGCGTACGAATGATACGTGACTCGTACGAGTCACTAGTCACTCGTGTGATGAACCGTACGGATCATGTGATTCATTGTAGGATGTTTGGTCATAGACAAAACGTACGAGTGAGTTGTCAACCGCACGGTTGAGTGTTCTCAAATGTGCGTGTGATGGTGTTACTCGTACGGTTGACAGACCACTTGTAAAGTGATTAAGTGTTGGTTTTGGTGTTGTTTTCTTATTGTCGGGTTGTTATCAAGATATGATTACTGACTCGGATTGTATCATTCTCAGGTGACAAAGGAACGGAGAAGACTCAGTAACATTAGACCACTGAGTTCTTGCCGGTAATTGGTGAGTGGGACTATCCTTATGGATATTGGTATTTAGTAACAAGTGTAGTTACTACCCGCTGTTTGGTTAATGTAGATTATGATAATCTATGTATGCATGTTATTTATTATTGTAATGATAAGTAGTAGGTTATACTACTGTTATCAGGTTTCTGCTTAGATTGAAATAGTAGAATGCCTGATTAGATTGCCTTGTGGTTATTAGTGATGTTACCTACGGTGAGATTGTAGGTGGGTTATGTGCACATTAGGGAACTGATCGTGTATAGAAGGGCCAGTACCATCCGTGTATAGAAGGGACGGAAGAGGTCAACCGTGTATAGAAGGGTTGGGCTCGGGGTTATTGTACGGGCAGTATACTGCAATTGACGTATGTAAATGCCAGGAGAGGTATATTGTGGGATAATAACTGGCGCTAGCGGTACGACTCTAGCTTGATCAGCTAGTAGTTGTAGACCTGGCAGGTTCAACGATCCTCTTGGGGTTTTATAGCCGTTAGTGCTATGTATAGTCGTTAGTGCTATGAGAGTGAATAGCTGTGTAAAGCTATTGATATCATTAGTGAGTAGCTATGTATAGCTATGGATTCCTTTATTATGTAGGTATGTAAGGCTGTGTAGTATAGTGCCTTTGGTGTCTTTACTGAATATCTTGTTGATGTTATTGTTACTCTGTTAATTGAATCACTGCCTAGCTCTGTATGATATAGTTGAGTAATGCTATATTATGTGATAGCTGTGTAATGCTATGTCCTTATACCCTTGACCTAATGCATGATCCCTAAAAGCTAGGTGATAATGCTAAAAACGAACATATATTTCATAGCATTATCCCTCAAGAAAGACAAGCTTTTAGTTGCAATTGTTCTATTTACAAGTGATATTCGTTTAAATAATAAAAGGTGAAGACAAAAGACAGATTCGACAAACGACCAAAAAGCTAAAAAGTACAAAGTACAATCAAAGTGGTTCAAATTATTGGTGAGAAACGTCTCAAAATTACAAGAGTACAAGTCGCAAAACGCAAAATACAAGATATTAAATTGTACGCAAGGACGATCGAAAATCCCGAACCGAGACCAGAGTCAACTCTCAACTCTCAACGCTCGACGCAACGGACTAAAAATTACAAGTCAACTATGCACATAAATATAATATAATATTTAAATAATTCTTAAAATTATTTATATATTATATATATTTATATAAACCGTCGGCAGAATGCAAACAAACTCTTGTGAGCTGGAAAAAGGGGCCATGCGATCGCATGGTCTGAAGGCTATAACTCCATGCGATCGCATGGTGAACAGTGACAGGTCAGGTCCTATAAAGTTCGCGAGTTTTGGACGAATTTTAACATCTTTTTCTTCTTCTTACTCAAACGTATATATATATATATATATATATATATATATATATATATATATATATATATATATATATATATATATATATATAAATATATATATATATATATATTTATATATATTATAATTTTAATTTTAATTTTAAATTCTAATAATAAGGGTATGTTAGAGAATGTTGTAAGGGCGTAAGTTGAAATTCTGTCCGTGTAACGCTACGGTATTTTTAATCATTGTAAGTTATGTTCAACCTTTTTAAATTAATTTCTCGTAGCTAAGTTATTATTATGCTTATTTAATACCAAAGTAATCATGATGTTGGGCTAAATATTAAAATTGGGTAATTGGGCTTTGTACCATAATTGGGGTTTGGACAAAAGAACGACATTTGTGGAAATTAGACTATGGGCTATTAATGGGCTTTATATTAACTAAATGATACCTTGTTGATTTAATATATAGACTTATAATTTGACGTATTTATATATAACCACATACGCTTGACTGGGTACGGTGGGCGGGATATCTATAAATACCAATAATTGTTCATTTTACTGGACACAGAACTGGATTAATAGTTAATAGACTTGTTGAAACAGGGGTGGATTACATTCAAGGGTAATTGGTGTAATTGTTAACAAAGTAGTAAAACCTTGGTTTACACGCAGTCGATAACCTGGTGTATTCATTAAACAAAGTATTAAGACCTTGTTACAATTCGAATCCCCAATTAGTTGGAATATTTGACTTCGGGAATAAGAATAATTTGACGAAGATTCTCGCACTTTATGATTATGACTGATGGACTATTATGGACAAATCCGTAGGGACATATCGAATAATCCAGGACAAAGGACAATTAACCTATAGGAATAAACTAAAAACAACATGTCGAACATCATGATTACAGAAGTTTAAATAAGCATAATTTCTTTATTTCATATTTAATTGCACTTTTAATTATCGCACTTTTATTTACTGTCATTGTATTTAATTGCACTTGTAATTATCGTACTCTTTAATTATCGTCATTTTATTTATCGCACTTTTATTTATCGCAATTTCATTATCGTTATTTACTTTACGCTTAAAATTAAGTTATATTTATTTTTAATATTTTACATTAGGTTTTAACTGCGACTAAAGTTTTAAAATCGACAAACCGGTCATTAAACGGTAAAAACCCCCTTTTATAATAATAATACTACTTATATATATTTTTGTTTTTTTACAATTATAAGTTAAAAAAATATAGCGTTAAACTTGGCTAGAGTTCCCTGTGGACGAACCGGACTTACTAAAAACTACACTATTGTACGATTAGGTACACTGCCTATAAGTGTTGTAGCAAGGTTTAGGTATATCCACTCTATAAATAAATAAATCACTTGTGTAAAATTGTATCGTATTTAATTGTATTTTGTAGTAAAAATATAACTATTTTATACACCACCTCGCACACACCACTAGGCTTGGTACTTTGTATTAGTATCTATTCGGATATCTCACTCACTTAGCATTGTGCTAATCCCCCACATTTTTTCCCCTGCAGGTTATATTATTTGCATGCTAGGGACGGGAGAAGATAGTTGTACTTTGGTTATGTTTGACACACTGAAGAACTCTGATGTCGGAATTAACTATGTTTCACTGTTTTGAAAAGTAATACTAGTTGAACTGTAATAAATAGTAACATATATGTTTAATATATGCTTATAACCATGATTTTGTAAACTGATATTCCGCTGTGTAATAAAAAAAAGTACGGTGTTACAACTTGGTATCAGAGCATAGGTTTGGCCGCATGTACATTGTGATGAATGTCATCTTCCCAAATCTAGTTTGGAGTTGTGTCAAACATACTAGTGGGGGGAGGGAAAGTGAATATGGGTGAAATACGTGTTAGTTAATAGGTACTAACCGATTATCCACTAAGTTTTGTGAGATGTTGTGATAAGACAGGTATGGCTGATCAAATTCAGGATGTCGATACCCCCTTGACCCCTAGACTAACAAGAGCGTCCTCAGAGGAGCTTAGTGCAGAAGATGATTTACAAAAGTATAATTTTCAATTACAAAGTCAACTGAATGGAATGAGGGATAAAATACGAGAGTTGGAACAACAAAAGTCGCAAGCAGATATTACTACTATTGCTCCATTCACAACTATTCCAGGTACACCTCCAGAATATGTAACTTCGCAAAGTGCGTCTATGCCTATTAGAGGCGCATTGCCACACCGATCGCAACCACAATCTCAAATTCCACTCTAGTCTAATTATTCAAATCCAGCACAGACGTTGTATCCGTATCAGATCTTTCAACAATCCTCAATTAAAACCAAGAAAAAGTGTACCTATAAACAGTTCTTAAATTGTAATCCTCCTACGTATTCGGGCAGTACTAACCCAAATGACACATTAAATTGGTTGAGGGAAGTGGACCGAGCATTTGAAGCGTGTCAATGTGAACCAGAACTCAGAGTTACTTTTTCTTGTCGGTTATTGAAGAATAAAGCTATGGTATGGTGGGATTCTGTCATTACCCATATAACAAAGGAACAATTTGGTCAAATCACTTGGGAGCAATTTTATGAAAAAGTGTGCGAACAATATTGTACTCCGTACGAGATAGGAAAGTTAAGGAGAGAGTTTATGGAATTGAAAATGACCTAGAAAATGTCGGTGGACGATGCGATTGATCAGTATACTGACAAACTAAGGTTTGCGCATCAATGGGTTCCGGATGAACGATCCAAAATTGATCATTTTGTGGAAATGTTATTGCCAGAATATCGAACTTTGGCAAGAACTGCCACCACTTTATCTCAAGTTTTTGCCATAGTTATTTTTATTTCTAGATTTTTAGGCTTTGCCGTAAAATCCCTTAAGTACTTTTTCTTTAGACTAAGATTTAGGTGCTTTAGAATTTTGCGACGCCGTTTTTATATTTTAGTACTTTTTTAAGTTATTGCCGTTTTAGGATATAGAATTTCTTTTAAGCTTTAATATCTTTAGACGCAACTTTTAATTCTTAGTTTTTAGTTCCTTTTTAAGTTTTGACACCCTACATTCTTTTTATTATTTTTCGACCTTTTATTTTTCGACGTTTTTCGACGCGCTCTTTTTCTTTCTTATTTTTCGCCACTCTAGTTTTTAGGACATAGAATTTTCTATTTCTTCTCTAAAATTTCTTTAAATTTCAACGAAAAATTATTTTAAGCGGTTAAATTGATAGACATCCAAATTTTCTGTTTCGTAGTAATAGTTGAACTTGTTAGTGGCTGAGTTGTGAGCTTCCGATTTAAAGGGTTCTGGATCCCTGCTACATCTATTGGCTATTCAAAACGTGGGCAAAAGCAGAAAAGTCTATTAATTTGATAACTTAAATAATTTTTATCTTTTATAACTAATAGGATATTCAGTGAATGCACCGAGCAAAACGTTCACCACCTTTTATACGTTCACCACCAGTAACCAGATCAAGACATCTAGCAAATATTGTCGCCGTTGATTTTTCTTTAGAATCGACATCCAGTCAACCAAGTACTCTGTGATGACCCGGAAATTTCCGATCGAATTTAAACTTTAATCATTATATGATTTCGACACGATAAGTAAAGTTCGTAATGTTGAGTCTCAAAAATTTTGGAACAATTTACATGAATGCATTTACCCTTTTGACCTTACCCGATGATTCACGAATAATTGTTTATAAATAAATATGTATATGTATATATATATATATATATATATATATATATATATATATATATATATATATATATATATATATATATATATATAAAAATGTAAGTACATATAATAATTGTAAATAATAAAGTATAAATAATTTGGTTGATATTAAACTAATAATTATATACATAAATATATGGTAAGATGTTAAAATGCATAAATGATAAGTATTCAATATATGTATTATATAATAGTGCATAAATAAAAATGGTGAAATTATTAGTTAAAATATAGTTGATACATTATAATAGCACTTTCATTGTTATCATTAAAACAAATATCAATATTATGAATATTATTAATTTAAATAAAATTTGATACATGTAATCTGTTATGTTGTTATTAGTATTATTAGTTCATTATTAATGTTGATGTTAATATTAATCTATGTATTATTAATACTATTAATTCTAAAATAAAATGTATAGATATGAAAATTGGACATATGTAACTTGTTATATCTTAATTACTACTTGTATTATTATTACCTTCGACATTTAAAATCATTATGTTTATTGTCATTGATAATATTATGATTAGTATCATTTTTATAATTATTATTATAATTATCATTATCCATTATTAATATTAGTATTATTATTATTAATATGATTATTATTATTATTAGTATTATTTTGATATTATTTATTAATATCCTTATTATTGGTTCTATTATTATTATTTAAAAGTATTATAAATATTAATAATTAATTACAAAAAAATTAAGAAAATATATATAATTAGATATAGATCGAATTAAGCATGCTATCCCCATCAAACTGTAACTACTTCTTGTCTTGGCCTCTAATCCATTATAAGTCAGTATCAGATTTGCAAAACAATCCAAAAATCCAGTACAATTTGTTAGAAATCATATTTGCTTTATATTTTTTTATATATATTTATGTACTAACCGAATATTACATGCCAGACTCTATTATCACACAAATCTGATAAATTCTAGTGTTAAGTTATAGCAGACGACTTGGCATTATCTATTGCAACTCACAAAAATATTCAAACCTTCCTCCCAATCGAATTCAAACAGAAAAACCGTGTATTAAAAACCGATACCTCTGTTCCCCGTTATTTTTACAAAAACCTCGAAATTAAATCCTATTTTAAAATCTGTAAATGCAAAGATGTTTGAAATCTTTCACTTAAACTTCCTGTAAAGTTTCAAAGGCTAATTTTTCATATTGTGTTCGAATTTGGAAGTCAAAGTTTAAATTCAAAAAGTCAACAATTATGTTCTTAGTAAAATTCGAAATTTTTGTGTTGTTTTAAGATAAATTGAAGACTTCAGAAGTTTCCATGAATGATTTACGAAATATTTTATGTAGGAATTATGGTCTAAAACTATCTCAAATTCATAATCAAAGTTGGAGTTCCTGTGTGTTCATCGTCGACTGTCTCAGCTTCCTTGTTTATTTTTTTCGTTCGGTTTAATTAATTTGAACACCCATAAATTATTTATGTATCAATTTAAGTCCTAAACAAATTAATTAATTCAATGCTATTCGATTTTGATCTTTAATCGACTGAGATTTTGAAGAAAATGGAGAAGAAGAAATAACAGAAGACAACGAATTAAATAAACACATATACGATTTTAATCAGAAAAACGTGAAATAGTGTAGTGGTCTGGGGTGTTGTTGGGGGAACGGGAGGTCGCGGGTTCGAGCCCCGTCTCGGGTACTTTAAGTCTTTTTAATGCTACAAAGGTATAACATATTGTTGTTATAATTTTTATTATTATTATTATTATTATTATTATTATTATTATTATTATTATTATTATTATTATTATTATTATTATTATTATTATTATTATTATTATTATTATTATTATTACAAATAAAAATATTAGCTATCACTTAATATTAGTAATATCTAAAAACTACAATTATGATTACTAGTATTATTGTTAAGTTAAGTAATATTATTACTTTCATATTAAAATTTATTAATATTTTCGTTAAAATTTATACTTGTATCAATTTATAATTAATCATATTAACTTTATTATTACTAGTATTATAATTATTATTAGTATTATAATTATCATTATAAGTATTATTATCTATATCATCATGGGTAATATTATTATGTAATTACTAAAATCCTTATCAGAATAATCATTAACTGTAAAAATTAATATTATTATCATTAATGTTATTTTTATCACTAATAGAATTATTAACATTATTACCTTTATTAATAAAATTAAGTATTATAATATTTAATATTATTTTGGTATTGTTATAATTACTATTTTAACAAACAGATGATATATATATATATATATATATATATATATATATATATATATATATATATATATATATATATATATATATATATATATATAATACTTATTATATATGACATAACATAATTGATGTGTTTATATACAAAATAAATATATAAAACATATACATATTGATAAAAAGATATAACTAATAAATTTATATATGTATATATATTTGTTCGATTACAATTATGTATATTAATAAATATACAAATGATATAGGTTCGTGAATCCGAGGCCAACCTTATAATTGTTCAATGTTGTTCTATGTATTTTTACTACAAAATACATTAGGTGAGTTCATTTGCTCCTTTTTACCCTTTATATTTTTGGGCTGAGAATACATGCGCTGCTTTTATAACTGTTTTACGAAATAGACACAAGTAATTGAACTACATTATATGGTTGAATTATCGAAATCGAATATGCCCCTTTTGTATTAAGTCTGGTAATCTAAGAATTAGGGAACAGACACCCTAATTGACGCGAATCCTAAAGATAGATCTATGGGCCTGACGAACCCCATCCAAAGTACCGGATGCTTTAGTACTTCAATTTTGATTTATATCATGTCCGAAGGGTTTCCCGGAATGATAGGGGATATTCTTATATGCATCTTGTTAATGTCGATTACCAGGTGTTCACCATATGAATGATTTTTATCTCTATGTATGGGATGTGTATTGAAATATGAAATCTTGTGGTTTATTAAAATATTGAAATGATTGTTATGATAAACTAATGAACTCACCAACCTTTTGGTTGACACTTTAAAGCATGTTTATTCTCAGGTACGAAAGAAATCTTCCGCTGTGCATTTAATCATTTTAGAAATATTACTTGAAGTCATTCATGACATATTTTAAAAGACGTTGCATTCGAGTCGTTGAGTTCATCAAGATTATTATTAAGTCAATTATAGTTAGATATATTATAAAATGGTATGTACGCCGTCAACTTTTGATGTAATGAAAGATTGTATAACAACCCTCACTTTTCGACTTCCGATTTTACTAAAATACCTAGAGTTGTTATATACGAATAAATTTAACGTTGACCGAATAAACGTATGCTTAAAATAAATAATATAATTATAAATATTATAAATAAGATTATGATATATAATATAACATAATTACATCAATGAATATATATATAATATTTATATTACTTTTGTTATTTAGTTAATAGAATATATAATTAACTAAATAATACATAATATTATAACATTTATAAAACTAATAAAAACTATAAATTAATAATCATAAATTTTAATTTTTATAAAAACTAAATATAATAATAATTTTTATATAAAATTCGTATTTAATAATTAAACAAATATAGAAATAAAATGTTAAATGTTCTTAGAAATATATTAAAAAAAATTTTTTTTTAGAATTTTATACAAAAAAAAAATCAAAACTATATATACTTTTAATAAATAAATACAAAAATACAAACTACTTTTTTTTTATTTTAACTTTTAAAATTTACTTTTAATAAAAATACAAAATACTTTTTCTTATTTTAACTTTTAAGATTTTACTTTTAATAAAAATACAAACTACTTTTTCTTATTTTAACTTTTAAGATTTTACTTTTAATAAAAATATAAACTACTTTTTCTTATTTTAACTTTTAAGATTTACTTTTAATAAAAATACAAAATACTTTTTCTTATTTTAACTTTTAAGATTTTACTTTTAATAAAAATACAAACTACTTTTTCTTATTTTAACTTTTATGATTTTACTTTTAATAAAAATACAAACTACTTTTTCTTATTTTAACTTTTAAGATTTACTTTTAATAAAAATACAAACTACTTTTTCTTATTTTAACTTTTAAGATTTTACTTTTAATAAAAATACAAACTACTTTTTCTTATTTTATCTTTTAAGATTTTACTTTTAATAAAAATACAAACTACTTTTTCTTATTTTAACTTTTAAAATTTACTTTTAATAAAAATACAAAATACTTTTTCTTATTTTAACTTTTAAGATTTTACTTTTAATAAAAATACAAACTACTTTTTCTTATTTTAACTTTTAAGATTTTACTTTTAATAAAAATACAAACTACTTTTTCTTATTTTAACTTTTAAGATTTACTTTTAATAAAAATACAAAATAATTTTTCTTATTTTAACTTTTAAGATTTACTTATTTTTTTTTAATTTTTTTTACCTAACATTTTCAACTATAAATACCACATACATTTCTCATTTCAAACTTACACCTTAATCTCTCATTTCTCTCTTAAAGAACTACTTCTAGTTGATATCTCGGTCACTTACTTACTTTACTTTCCTTTCTTGCGTGGAATACTTCAACTGCTATTTAAGGTGAGTTTCATTTGCTCCCTTTTTATATATATTTTTGGGCTGAGAATACATGCGCTGATTTATAAATGTTTTACGAAATAGGCACAAGTACTAAAACTAATTCTATGTGGGTTTAAACCAGAAATATACCCTTAGCTTGGTAACATTAAACTACTTGTCTATGTACGGTAGGCGCGAATCCTAAAGATAGATCTATTGGGTCTGACAAACCCCATCCTGACTATGGGATGCTTTAGTACTTTGAGGTTATTTTAAACACACCTGATCTGGTGTACTTCAGAGGGTAAAACATGAACGTCAAGGCTTGTTACCGGGTGCCTACAACTTATAGAATGCTTTTATACACTTGCTAGTGTACGGATATTTATGAAACTGAAATCTTGTGGCCTATTATTATAACAGAAATGATTGATTTTGATAAACTAATGAACTCACCAACCTTTTTGGTTGACACTTTAAGCATGTTTTGTCTCAGGTGATGAATAAGATGATTGCCATGATTGCTACCTAATGAATTGAATGCTGCTACATGGAGTCTTCATTTCATTACATTTACTTTGCATTAAGACTATTATTATTATTTCAGTTTAAATTTGATGTAAAACTTTTAATGCTTCCGCTGTTTTATTAATAAATGTTTTATTCAAAACGTCTCATATAGAGTCGTTCTCGTTTATACAACTGTGATTTGATATAATTAGCCACAAATACCCTAGGCCCTAATTTGGGGGTGTGACAGATTGGTATCAGAGCAGGTTGTTGTAGAGAACCAGGATTGCATTTTATGTGTGCCTTATACAATTAGGTACCTTAGCAATGTAGGACTACAACTTTCCTTGACCATAGTGCCTTTAATTGTTGCCTTTAATTGATAAATGCTACACTATACCTTAGAAACTATACTTAAATCTTAAGATTATAACATACACGATAATGTGAAATTACTCGAACGTTAACGCTACTTAAGGCCTAGGGTGATCCTTGGTACCACTATGGGACGCTTGTGGATTTCGAATGCCAAACTTAGATTTTGGTCGAGAATTCCTGGGCCAACCGGTAACAATTGATCATTCAAGTGACTCGGCGGTGGCATAGATGTTTGGGTATGGTGCACAATATCAAACCTGACTATAGTGATCATACAACACTTAGTCACTTACGCAGTTAATAAGTGGTGAACTTATTAAGAACAACTCACCTAGTCATCTATCCTGGTTTTGTGTATTACATATGTATTACATGAAATATTATCCAAGATTTTTGAAACTCCTATAATTCATACTCAAACGTATATAACTCCCTGTTATATCACGAACCTATATGCCTTATGCCTTTATGCATCGGTTTGCGAACCGGGAAATGTCATTGGGTTATCACAGTATACGAATTGAAAGTCTTTAATCGAAAGATTATTAGATTACATACTTATCATTTTATAATCTTAACACGTCATACTGCCATTATTAGAGTATAGACAAATCATATCTTAGCATATCTATTCCCAATAGACCTTGTCTAACACTTTTCCTAAATTTCCTCCATAAATTACGGAAATCTTTCTGCTATATATACGTATTCAAGGAGATGAATATATCATTCAATATTCAACACCCATTTCATATCAAACCCTATTCCAAACACATAATATGGATTTCTCACCTAATTCCTCAAGTTCTTCTAGCTCTAAAGATAGCGTGACAGGAGCACACCCACCGATTAATTACCGTGATTTCTTTAGAAAATGGGGATGGGTTCGCGAAATACTCACCCTATGGAGAAATGAAGAAGGTACTCCTTATCACGAGCCAAACTTACCACCAAACGTCGGAGTACTCGATCCTCTTACCGGCGAACCTGTTCGCAATACCGTTTTCACTCTTTTCGCAAGGATTTTCCGCCTCGAAGGTCGACTCGATGTAACCAACGACAATATTCGTCCTCTACTCTCGAATTCTAACCAGAAAGGGTTATTAGAAGAAGTTAGAAGACTTCGAACTAAATATCAAGAATTGACAAACCTTACAGAGGAATGGGTAGAACAAATCCATAGACTCGAGCGTAAAGTAGAAACCCTGGAGGAAATAGTGCGCGATTTGGTAGCTAGGCTCACACTTACTAACCAAGTACCACAAGCAGCACCAACAGCAGCACCAGCACCAGCACCAGCACCACCAGTACTATCAGCATCACCACCAACAGCATCAGCTTCACCAACAACAACATCAGCATCCCACGTCTCAACATCATAATCGGTACCTCAAACATCGACATCATACGCCCATAGATACTAAGGAATATTAGTAATAATGAGTTAAGATGTATTGACTCATTCTTCCTGAAGAATTATATATGTATACTTTATGTATATATGGTTTGGAACAATAATAAATCTTTTCGTACTAAACTATTACGTGTGAATCTTAACTAGTATGTACTACTTGGTTAATTCATATCACTAATACGCTATGATGTACATCCTTCGTTAATGACTTAACAATCATTAATCACTGCTTCAGTACAATAAACTCCATTTCATAATAAACTAAGTGTATTATTCAAATGCATGTGTGATTTTACACTCCTATTTTTCGATGTACTCGAAAATTTCTCGAAAACATCATTTGTGCCTTATGAATTTCACAAGAAATCCACGAGCATCAACATCATTTACTGAGGTATATTAATAACAATGAACGATGAAGTATTGATTCATAACTTCATTAAAGAAATATTCCGCGACGATTATGTAATCTCTAAAGTTTTGGAGATTATTTATTCTCGTTTCAACCGTAAATCAAATGAGTTTAATATTATATTAACTTATTAAATCCATAATTACATCTGAAGAAAATATATATGTATGTATATTTTCATAAAGATTGTATTTAAAAATTCTTTTGTACAAACTGTTAATTGTGAAAATATTTTAACGGGTAGGTAATACCCAAGAAATATCTAACATTCACATTAATATATTACATTGTACATTCTTCAAAATCCTTGAAAACATATCAGATTGATAATCAATGATTCAGATCAGTTAACCTTGAGAATGCTGATGAAGCAGCAAAAGCTGTAGATGGCCTTAATGACCAGAAGCTTGATAATAAAGAATTGTGTGTTGCAAAATCTCAAAAGAATATATGGTATTGAAAGACGGATTGAGCAAAACATGAAGGAGACCAAGGACAAATCCCAAGGACTAAACCTATAACCAAAGAATCTAGATGATTCGATTTCTGAAGGAAATCACAGAAGATCTTTTTACGCATTCTAAATCCTTACAGAAGAATTTCTTCATTATCCATCGATTTTAGAAATTCTAAAATATCATCATATCTTTCGTTATAAATATCCTCGATATTTCTAAAGATATCTTCATAACGATTCTTGTTCGCAATTAATTATCTCTTTGCAATATCTTTATTACATCATAAAGGCAAAATGTTTAAGTTTCTATATTCCGTAAAATTTAAATTCAAATTTTGAATGATTTGAAGTAGTGTTGAGAATTGAAGCATGAGTTAGTATAATATAATGACGTCAGGCCAACATGATTATATTACAGTAAGTCATGCTAAATTTTTAATGGAAGATGATGATTCATAGACTTTATAATCATCATTTGCCATGTTACACGACTCTTACATTCTACTTAATCTCTGAACATATCAAGCAAATACATTCTTGATAGTTCTATCCTCAGTAATTCTGGTAATTTACCAAATCAAATCGTGATATTACGCTTAGAACAGTAGGTCCATTCGAAACTTCATACCTACAAATTCTGGAACATTACTCGCTTTACTTAGAGTCGAGAGGAGAATAAAAAGGCAAAGAGCTCCGACATATAAGGGAAAATATGTAGCCCGATAACGATACCGAAATTACAAACCGTGTATATCAATACGTATTGCAACGTAAAGACATGGGAGAATTAAAAACACTATAACCCCAAGGTAATAGTAGAAGAAAACAAATTCCTCTAGTGGTAAATGAAAAAGAAGAATGACTGAAATGATAGTCAGAAAAATATCCAGGATAAGAACTGGATGGAGCATTCTCACAATCTTTGGAAGTATGAATTGAGGAAGAAAGTATAGAAGTGGTGAAGATAATGAAACAGAAGAAGCTAATTTATAGCAAAATTCCAAACACAGCAATTGAAGCAATTCACCTCATTTAATCAAAGAAAATTTCAAATTCCTTAATTACCGGAGAATCAAATCTTATGGATTACGAAGATTTCCTTTAATCCCTTGAATTCCAAAAATCAATCGTGACTACGTCAAAAGTTAAGGCGAACATTTAATTTCTCATTCACTCTTTTACAATAGCTTCGTTTATACGCTTCCTATAATCAAATCGTTTTATCCATATTATTCAGTAGTGATAAAACTTTATTTTTTTAACTTATATTCATCATTACAATATTCTTGTTGTAAACAATGATGGTCTCTATCAAACTTCATGACTATAATTTTCATGAACTACTCTCTGTTTTGTCTACCCTAATATTGTGACATAAACACTCAAAGTTTTAAATAAGCTCAATACTATTCATAACACATTTCATGTGTTTAGTTTACTAAAATGCTCGTATAACACCATCATCCCTTTTGAGGATAACCTAGTCAAATGACACTCTTATTAATCCTTTAGATAACCTCCGCATTAATGATAAAATGCACTTTATAGAAGAACCTGTAAGAAATTAGGGTTCGTATTATTTAAATGCATGAAACAGAACAATATTCTATCCGTTGGAATTCACAAATGGCCCCGAACCTACCTGGGAACGTGAAGACCAGATAAAACGTAAATATCCTCGTTTAGGTACGAACAACGCTGATTGATGGCAAAAACTAAATTTCGGGACGAAATTTCTTTTAACGGGTAGGTACTATAACAACCCTCACTTTTCGACTTCCGATTTTACTAAAATACCTAGAGTTGTTATATACGAATAAATTTAACGTTGACCGAATAAACGTATGCTTAAAATAAATAATATAATTATAAATATTATAAATAAGATTATGATATATAATATAACATAATTACATCAATGAATATATATATAATATTTATATTACTTTTGTTATTTAGTTAATAGAATATATAATTAACTAAATAATACATAATATTATAACATTTATAAAACTAATAAAAACTATAAATTAATAATCATAAATTTTAATTTTTATAAAAACTAAATATAATAATAATTTTTATATAAAATTCGTATTTAATAATTAAACAAATATAGAAATAAAATGTTAAATGTTCTTAGAAATATATTAAAAAAATTTTTTTTTTAGAATTTTATACAAAAAAAAATCAAAACTATATATACTTTTAATAAATAAATACAAAAATACAAACTACTTTTTTTTTATTTTAACTTTTAAAATTTACTTTTAATAAAAATACAAAATACTTTTTCTTATTTTAACTTTTAAGATTTTACTTTTAATAAAAATACAAACTACTTTTTCTTATTTTAACTTTTAAGATTTTACTTTTAATAAAAATATAAACTACTTTTTCTTATTTTAACTTTTAAGATTTACTTTTAATAAAAATACAAAATACTTTTTCTTATTTTAACTTTTAAGATTTTACTTTTAATAAAAATACAAACTACTTTTTCTTATTTTAACTTTTATGATTTTACTTTTAATAAAAATACAAACTACTTTTTCTTATTTTAACTTTTAAGATTTACTTTTAATAAAAATACAAACTACTTTTTCTTATTTTAACTTTTAAGATTTTACTTTTAATAAAAATACAAACTACTTTTTCTTATTTTATCTTTTAAGATTTTACTTTTAATAAAAATACAAACTACTTTTTCTTATTTTAACTTTTAAAATTTACTTTTAATAAAAATACAAAATACTTTTTCTTATTTTAACTTTTAAGATTTTACTTTTAATAAAAATACAAACTACTTTTTCTTATTTTAACTTTTAAGATTTTACTTTTAATAAAAATACAAACTACTTTTTCTTATTTTAACTTTTAAGATTTACTTTTAATAAAAATACAAAATAATTTTTCTTATTTTAACTTTTAAGATTTACTTATTTTTTTTAATTTTTTTTACCTAACATTTTCAACTATAAATACCACATACATTTCTCATTTCAAACTTACACCTTAATCTCTCATTTCTCTCTTAAAGAACTACTTCTAGTTGATATCTCGGTCACTTACTTACTTTACTTTCCTTTCTTGCGTGGAATACTTCAACTGCTATTTAAGGTGAGTTTCATTTGCTCCCTTTTTATATATATTTTTGGGCTGAGAATACATGCGCTGATTTATAAATGTTTTACGAAATAGGCACAAGTACTAAAACTAATTCTATGTGGGTTTAAACCAGAAATATACCCTTAGCTTGGTAACATTAAACTACTTGTCTATGTACGGTAGGCGCGAATCCTAAAGATAGATCTATTGGGTCTGACAAACCCCATCCTGACTATGGGATGCTTTAGTACTTTGAGGTTATTTTAAACACACCTGATCTGGTGTACTTCAGAGGGTAAAACATGAACGTCAAGGCTTGTTACCGGGTGCCTACAACTTATAGAATGCTTTTATACACTTGCTAGTGTACGGATATTTATGAAACTGAAATCTTGTGGCCTATTATTATAACAGAAATGATTGATTTTGATAAACTAATGAACTCACCAACCTTTTTGGTTGACACTTTAAGCATGTTTTGTCTCAGGTGATGAATAAGATGATTGCCATGATTGCTACCTAATGAATTGAATGCTGCTACATGGAGTCTTCATTTCATTACATTTACTTTGCATTAAGACTATTATTATTATTTCAGTTTAAATTTGATGTAAAACTTTTAATGCTTCCGCTGTTTTATTAATAAATGTTTTATTCAAAACGTCTCATATAGAGTCGTTCTCGTTTATACAACTGTGATTTGATATAATTAGCCACAAATACCCTAGGCCCTAATTTGGGGGTGTGACAGATTGTCTTTTCAAAAATGAATGCAATGTTTGTAAAATGTATCATATAAAGGTCAAGTACCTCGCGATGTAATCAACTGTTGTGAATCGTTTATAATTGATATGGACTTCGTCCGGATGGATTAGGACGGTTCGCTACAGTTGGTATCAGAGCGGTGATCTTAGCGAACCAGGTCTTACATTAGTGTGTCTAACTGATAGTCATTAGGATGCATTGGTGAGTCTGGACTTCGATCGTGTTTACATGTCAAGAATTTTTCTTATCATTTTTGTCAGAAATTATCAGATTATCATCCTTAGGAAATTACCTGCTTATCATTCTTAGTCTAGACACATCTTACTGCAATGATTGCATGAATAGTGTATAAACAAAATACATATCTTAGTGTATCTGTCACTGTAGACCTTATCTGACACGTTTCCTTAATTTTCTCCGTAATTCACGGGATCTTTGGAAGTATGTATAGATATTCTATATATAATTAGAATATCATTCGATATTCGAAAATCATTTCATATCAAAACCCTTTAACTGATCGTAAGAGATGGATCTTACACCTAGCTTGGATTCCATTAGTTTCGGAAGTGATTTCGAGATGTATATTGAAACAGACTCCGAAGTCAATGAACCAGAAGAGCCTCAACCATTTAGTTATTTTTCTTTCTGGAGGAGATGGGGGTGGGTCTGAGACTTACTCACTCAATGGAGAAATGAAGAAGGAGAGCCCTACCGCGAACCAAACTTATCTCTTAACATCGGAGAAAACGATGTACTCACCGGTGAACCTATGCGCAACACTGTATTCACCCTTCTTGCTAAAATATTCCGCCTCGAAGGTCGCATTACTGTAATCTCAGAAAATATTCAACCTCTACTTTCGAATACCAATCGAAGAGGAATAGTAGAAGAAGTTAGGGAACTTCGAATTGATAATCAAGATCTATCAAATCAGATGAGTGGATGGATAAAAATGATAGAGGGTATGATAGAAACCCTGACAAGAATGGTGCGTGATCTACAAGCTATGCTTACTACATCAACATCATCACCAACCTCAGCACCAACAACACTTGTAGCACCAACATCAACAGTACCACCATCAGCAGCACCAGCAGCATAACCAGTATCAACAACAACATCATCATCACACATCTCAACCTCGCAATCTATACCTCAAGCATAATCATCGTTCTACGAATCGTTCTACATAAACTATTTTCGTCCTTCGTGATGATTATGTAATCTCTAATGTTTTAGAGATTATGTACTCTAGTTCTAGCCGTAGATCTGATGAGTTTAATATCACATTGACTCATTAAATCCATGATTATGTCTGAAGAAAATATATATGAATATATGTTTTCATAAAGATGGTAATTAAAAGCTTTATTATACAAACTGTTAATGGTGAAAATATTTTAACGGGTAGGTAAGACCCGAGGAATATTTAGATTTCACATTAATAAGTTACATTGTACGTTCTTCGAATCTGATTCAACAGTCTTTTACTATCCTACTCACTTCCACCGACATACGTATCTGTTCACCGCAGAATAACCATTTTCATTCAATTTCATATTTGGATTTTGATTTATCAGAATCCAGCAAGTGGCATAATGAAAAAATAATGGACACAATAAAAATTGATTAGAAACAGACTAATTGACAACATGAAATTTTGTTAAGAAACCACGCTAACAAAATCCTAGCTAACTGTTCCTAGCTAACTGTTAATTCCATAATACATTTTATTTATCGCAATTTAATTATCGCAATTTATTTTATCGCAATTTTAATTCTCGCAATTTTATTTATTGTCATTTAATTTCTGTTATTTACTTTACGCACTTTATTTATCGTCATTTATTTTCTGTAATTATTTTACGCACTTTAAATATCGGGACACGTATACAAGGTTTTGACATATCATATCGACACATCTATATATATTATTTGGAATCACCATAGACGCTCTATATGCAGTAATGATCGAGTTCTCTATACAGGGTTGAGGTTGATTCTCAAATAATATATATACTTTGAGTTATGATCGAGTCTGAGACATGTACACGGGTCACGATATGTATTAATAAATTCGAATATTATATATTAAACTATATATAAATTATTGGACTGTTAATTGTGGACTATCGACTGTGGACTAATAACATTGGACAATTAAAATGGATTAAAATATTGATTATAACATATGAAACTAAACAATTCTTCAAGTTTGCCACTTGATTCCATCTTAAACCTCATTTGTATCTTGACGATTACAATCTGCGTTCAAACTTTTCATGATTATTGAAAACACCTTAATCGGGAGAATGAACCAACCGCACTTCATCTACGGAAGAAGAGATTGATGCATATAGTTATGCACCTGAAAACACTTGGAACCTAAGTAAACGTTTAACACGTATCTGTGCTAGCTCCTAATTGTTATTACCTAAAATAACTTTTCAACTTCTTTCCAAATTAGCCAAATTTGTCACAGCTTCAACAAGTCAACTTCGACTTTTCATTCGAATTAATCTTATTATAACCTTGAAATATATGCGTACTCATTTATTGTTACTAAAGAACCTTTTATATTCCACCATATTACCATCAGCATTTAATCATCTAAAAACATAATTCTCCTGAAAACACCTCGGATTGATAACCGACGATTCAGATATGGCTGCATTAAATGCAGACGAAACAGTAAAATTTTAGATGGCATAAATGGCCAAGAGGTTGATAACAAAGAATGGAGTGATGAGAACGCTCGATAGAAAATTTTGTACTGAAAAATGGATTGAGCTAACCATGAAGGAGACCAAGGACAAATACAAGGACCAAACCCTATATTCAAAGAATCCAGGTAATTATGGAGCCGTTGAAATCTTTAGAGAATATCTTGCTCCAAAGTCATGTTAAAATCTTGCGGACAAATTTTCTTCACCATCCTTCGATATTAGAAATTCCAAGATATCACCGTATCTTTCATTATAAATATCCTCCATATTTATGAAGATATTTTCATAACTATTCTTATCTGAAATCATTAATCTCTTCGTGCTATCAGTGTTACATCATATAGAAACTGTTAGTTTCTATATTCTGTAAACTTTAGAGCTTAAAATATGAATGTTATTGAAGTAATGTTGGGAACTGATGCATGAGTTAGTATAATATAATGACACTTGATCAACGTGATTATATTACAGTAAGTCATGCTGAGTTTCTAAATGGAACATGATGATTCACAGATTATAACGTCATCATGTGTCATGTTACATAACTCTTTCATTCTGATTAACTTCTGAACATATCAAGAGAACATATTCTTGATAGTTCTATCTTTTTCCTTGAATTTTGGTAATTTAACCAACCAAGATCGTGCTATAACAATCTCTCTCGTAGAACATTAGTCATGTTCAGTCAAAACTCCAAACCTACGAATTCTGGACCATTACTTGTAGTACTTAGAGTCGAGAAGAGAATAAAAAGGCAAAGAGCTCCGAATTATAAAAGAAAATATAAAGCTCGACAACAACACATATGTAACAACCCAAACCAATAACCAACCGAATACGCGAAACAAGTTTTTTTTTTATCAGTATAGTGCGCCACGCGCACAGGCCCACATTCAGTTCTGTCCGGTTTTGTCAATTTTCAATTAAAGATCTCCCACTTCCCGACATATTTAGACGAAACGCTTTTCACAACATGTTATAATGGTTAAAGCTCACACGATTCAATAATAAAATGAGTTTTACAAAACGGGGCCCACATCGGCCGTTTTACGAGTTTCATACAAAAGTTCGAGTTTCGACCACACTAGTTTAAATTCCAAACGACACTAAGAGCATGGTGTTTGGGGTTAAACTACCCACATCTCGGTCAAACTCCAAAAGCTATCACATCCAAAAGCGTCCCCTATCAAACAACAAGCGGAAAATCTCTAATCCAACCGTATGCTCTTACCCTTATCAACGCCCGAGCCTATAAAAAGATAAACAACGAGAGGGTAAGCAAAGCTTAGTGAATGCAATAATTATACATATACATATATAACTTACTTACTTGCAAACACTTACAACATATCCGCATACATACTAGCAACATAATTAGCATACCTTTATAATGTATAACGATAAATCCTCAATAACATAAGCTAGTATAACAATATCATATAGTGCAACAACACAATACGTTACAACACAATACATAAGCATTGATGTTCACAACATCCATTAGTATTCGAATCTCAAGGCTAGCTCAACAAATGGTATCGTCAACATCGAACTTAATTCCCATTCGTCCCAATAAATGTGGTATCGTCAACATCGAACTTAAACCCACATATGAGGTATCATCAACATCGAACTTAAAACCCTCATCGAATTTCACTACAATAGCGGTATGGCTTCGTCAACATCGAACTTTAAATCCATACATGAGGTATCGTCAACATCGAACTTAAACCCTCATCAAAACGTACCAACAATATACTCTAGGATATGGTATCGTCAACATCGAACTTTAACCCATACCCCACAAGCAAATAAATCATATACATACATATATAATTATTCCACTCACCTCAACGATTTGGTGATGATTTTGTACTTCCGAATGCTTCAAAGCCGAGTACCTAATACAATAAGTACTCAATCAACAAACAAACTTGTTGGGCTAAACACCAACAATTCACTCAAGCGCATTTAATGACTTAAATGCATTAAGTGCCCCATTTTCACCAAAACCGCCCCTTAAGGGTCAAGACCATCGTCAATCACCTAAAAACTAGTGATTAAGGTCTATCAACACTAACTATACACAATTAGGGTAATTCATACCCATAATCTCAAACTATGTAAATCATTAACCCCTTTGACTCATTTAAAGTCAACACACCCATTTCGGGTCATCCACTAACCCAACTAACACCCATTTACCAATTAGCTAGGTGTGCTAGTAATTAACTAACCAATTAGGACTCATAACATCAATTAACACTTTGAAGCCCTAAGTTAGTTACCATTGAGTCTTCATGACTCCATCTTACCCAAGAACACCCAAAATCAACAAATATGGGTTTTATGTTCTTCATTTACCCAAACCCTAACCCTACACAAAATCAAAGTAAGGAAATCAAGATTAGAGCTTACCACTACAACCCCAACGTAGCTAGTGAGTAGATAAACGACTTTAATACCCGCACTTTGGCCCGAGAACAAGTTTTTCCTCTTGGATTTAAGCTTTCTCACTCAAGAAATCACACTCTCTCTCCAAAATTAAAGTGAAGAAGATAAGGTTGTTGAAAATGGAGTGAATGATACCCCAAGATCTGACCTACTGGCCTCCAATACGTCCACAAGTGAAATTACCAAAATGCCCATCAAAATATCTGAATAAAACAACATAACCCGGCTACAGTGAGGAGTGCGCCAGGCGCACCCCTAAGTGTGCGCTGAGCGCACCCTGCTCAGTTCGCCCTCTGACCTCTGTTTTAATATACAACGTCACCCACACTTCATGTGCCCTATTTACTCTGCTGTACAATGAAGATTAGGGTCTTACAACTCTCCCCCACTTGAATCGGAGCGCGTCCTCGCGATCCAAGCCGCATGACAAGAGGGAAGACACACTAACACAAACTCTTCGGGCTCCCAAGTAAATTCGGAACCTTTACTACGACGCCATTGAACTTTAAAAGTTCTCACTTCTTTATTTCTCAACCTTTTGACCTTCTCATCGAGTATGGCAATCGGCTCCTCAATATATTCTAACTTATTGTTTACCTCAATCTCGTCTAACGGTACCCAAGATGAATCATCTGCAAGACACTTGCGGAGATGGGAAACATGAAATGTATTATGGATCCCCGCAAGTTCTTCGGGTAATTCCAACCGATACGCGACTTCACCAACACGAGCTAAAACCTTAAATGGCCCAATAAACCGAGGAGTTAACTTTCCCCGTTTTCGAAACCGAATAACACCTTTCCATGGCGAAACCTTAAGCATCACCATGTCACCTTCTTGAAATTCGATCATTCGTCTACGCTTGTCGGCATACGACTTTTGTCTATCTTGAGCCTTTTTCAAATGATCCCGAATCATATCAATCTTGCTATTCGTTTCTAAGACCAAATCGGTACTCCCAATTTCTTTTTGACCAATCTCACCCCAACAAATCGGGATTCGACACCTTCGTCCATAAAGCATCTCATAAGGTGGCATCCCGATACTAGTATGATGACTATTATTGTACGAGAATTCCACCAAAGGTAAGTGCTCATCCCAACTACCACCGAAATCAATAATACATGCCCGTAACATATCCTTCAAAGTTTGATTCGTACGTTCGGTTTGACCGTCCATCTGAGGATGATACGCCGTGCTAAATTTCAATTGTGTACCCATATCTTCGTGAAACTTTTCCCAAAACTGAGATGTGAAACGGGTATCTCGATCCCAAATAATAGATATAGGAACCCCATGTCGAGCGACTACCTCTTTGATAAACAATTTAGCCAAAGCCTCCGATGATATCGCTTCCCGAATGGGAAGAAACAAGGAACTTTTTGTCAATCGGTCAACTATCACCCAAATCGAATCAGATTGGGTTCTCGCCGTCTTTGGTAATTTTGTAATGAAATCCATGGTAATGTGCTCCCATTTCCATTTCGGAATTTCCAACGGTTGTAACTTACCATACGGCTTTTGGTGTTCGACTTTAACCTGCAAACACGTGACACATTGCTCAACATACTTTAAAAATCACGTTTCATACCCGGCCACCAATAATCTTTCCTTAAGTCAAGATACATTTTCGTCGCGCCCGGATGAATGGAATACTTTGACTTATGTGCTTCATCAAGTAGCACTCGTCGATAATCCCCCATCTTAGGCACCCACACTCTTCCTTGAAAAGACAACAGACCACGCAAACCCATAGTAATGAATTTCGATTGCCCCACAATTCTTTCTGCATGCTTGTTGTGAACGTAAGCTTCAATTTGAATCACGCCAAGTTTTTCAAGAAAATCGTTAGTAATAATCATACTTAACAATCCCAATCGTAACGCCGGGTGGTGACTCTTTCGACTTAATGCATCCGCTACCACATTCGCCTTACCCGGATGATAAAGTATTTCACAATCATAATCTTTCACCACATCCATCCATCTACGTTGACGATAATTTAAATCTCTTTGATCAAAAAGATGTTTCAAACTCTTGTGATCCGAATAAATCGTACACTTGACACCATACAAGTAATGGCGCCAAATTTTCAACGCATGAACAACCACCGCCAACTCAAGATCATGAGTCGGATATCTCATTTCGTGTTCCTTTAATTGTCGAGAGGCATAAGCGATGACTTTACCCCTTTGCATTAGAATACACCCGAGCCCATTTAAAGAAGCATCACAATAAACCGTCATGTCTTCCACACCTTCCGGCAATACTAACACCGGAGCTTGACATAACTTATCTTTTAACAATTGAAAAGCAATTTCTTGCTCGTTCTCCCAATTAAATCTTGCGTTCTTTCTTGTCAATTTTGTCAATGGAGAAGCGATCTTAGAAAAGTCTTGGATAAACCGACGATAATAACCGGCCAATCCGAGAAAACTTCGGATTTCCGTAGGCGTAGTCGGTCGTCCCCAACTCTTTACCGTCTCAATCTTTCCCGGGTCCACTTGAATACCATTTTCGTTCACAATATGGCCAAGGAATTGAACTTCCCTTAGCCAAAATTCACATTTGGAGAATTTAGCATACAACTTCTCCTTCCGCAACGTCCTTAACACACTCCGCAAATGATGTTCATGTTCCTTCATACTCTTCGAATAGACAAGTATGTCGTCAATGAACACAATTACCGACTTGTCCAACATAGGTTGGCACACTCGGTTCATAAGATCCATGAATGCCGCTGGTGCATTCGTAAGACCAAAAGGCATTACCACAAACTCAAAATGTCCATAACGCGTTCGAAAAGCCATTTTCTCGCTATCTTCCTCACGGACCCGCATTTGGTGATAGCCGGACCGTAGGTTGATTTTGGAGAAATACGTTGCACCTTGGAGTTGGTCAAACAAATCGTCGATCCTAGGCAAAGGATAATGATTCTTGATCGTCACTTTGTTCAACTCCCGATAATCGATGCACATCTGCATGCTAACATCTTTCTTCTTTACGAATAAAACCGGAGCGCCCCATGGCGAAGCACTCGGTCGAATAAAACCCTTCTCAAGCAACTCTTGGGTTTGATTTAACAACTCTTGCATTTCCGTCGGCGCTAAACGATAAGGAGTTTTAGCAATGTGGGTAGCCCCCGAAACCAACTCGATGCGAAATTCAACTTGTCTTTCCGCCGGAACACCCGGTAACTCATCCGGAAAAACGTCTTCAAATTCACTTACCACCGGAATTTCACGAATGGATGGTGGCTCATCTCGAGTATCAACAACATGGGCTAGAAAAGCCATGCCACCACTAACAAGGAAACGACACGCCCGTGCAAAAGTGCATATCGGCACAAGTCTTCTTCGTTTATCACCGTGAATAATTAACTCTCCCCCACTTGGGGTTTTTACCCGAATAAACTTATCATGGCATGTAATATCGGCTCTATTATGATCGAGCCAATCCATACCAATGACGATATCAAAATCACCCAAAGTCATCAGAATGAGATCGATTTTAAAATTTTCAGCACCAAACACAACATTACAATTTTTACACACATCAACCACTAGCGCCGTCTTGCCATCCGCTATTTCATCTTCTACCGGACGACTTAACTTAACTAGCGGTTTATTTAACTTAGGCACGAATCTTGGAGAAACAAACGATAAATTGGCACCACTATCAAATAGGATTTGTGCCGGATTAGAGTTAACCATGAAAGTACCTGAAACGACTTCGTTGGATTGCTTGGCCTCCTCATTCGTCATCAAATAGTTTCGACCCCTAGCCGTGCCCGCCGCTTTCTCCAACCGTTTAACATGATCAGTGTTCAAGTCGGGGCACTCCGACCTTCGGTGTCCTTCTTTGTTGCAATTAAAACAAGTGAGCTTGTTTGTTGAAGGAGGCTTTGTACAATCCCGAGCCAAATGACCTCGCACTCCACAATTGTAACAAGTAGGGATAAAGTTCCCGAAACCTCCCTTCTTCACACTATTTACACTTTCGGAACCCTTCTTGTTCTTGTTCTTCTTGTTGGAAAAGTTAGAATGACTAGAACCTTCAAACTTTCTTTTAGAAAAAGTGAAATCGCTTTTTCTTGGAACCTCCGGCTCAAAACCCCGAGCCAATTCAAATAACTCTTCAAAAGACTTAGCCGCTCCACGACTAATCTTACCCTTATACTCATCATTCATGGTACGGTAGAAATCTTTCATTAGCTTGTGATCGTCACCAACATATTCCAGACAAAAACGAGTCTTTGCCAAGAAGGTAGACTTGAGAGTGACCAAGTCCATTGAACCTTGTTGCAAATTGTGCAACTCGTCCCGGATTCTATCAAGATCGGAAGAAGTTCGGTATTCTTGGAAAAATTCCTTCTTAAACTCCTCCCATGTCAAGCTCATGCATTGCTCTTCACCATATAATTTGATTTTATCGTCCCACCACAACTTGCCTTCTTCGCGCAACATGCTAGACCCATACCTCGTCTTCTTCTCGGGAGGACATTCCGCGGTACGGAAAGTTCCCTCGATATCGGAAATCCAACAAGTGCTTTTCAATGGATCCCTCACCCCATTAAACATCAGAGGTTGAGTATCCTTGAAATTTTTGTAGTGGAAGTCCCGCCTTCCACCCCCACCATTACCTTCACCCCCCTCGCCTCGAGGATAAATATTTCTAACTTCCAAAGCCTCCTCTATTGCGGCTTTCATTCGTTCATTTATCATTTCGGTTACATGTCCATCAACTGACTCTTGGAAAACCTTTCGAACATCGTCAAGAAAATCCTTCTTTAGCTTTTTGAAGATGGCCTCGACCTTGGTCGTGAGTTCAACGTCCTCACTCGTACTTCCGTTATCATGATCAGGTCCGTTTCTCGTCTTCATTCTATAAAACAGAAAGGATTAAACCATGAACGAAGAGCATAACACGTGAGTATACACATGCGTACCACACTACCCCATCTTGCTCAACAATCATCGTACATTACTCGTTTGACACGATTTGCACTCGTAACAACGGTAGCTAATCGTTGTTACGCGAGCAAGTCGCATTAACTCGCTAGTACAACGTCCGTCTTGCTTGATGATTGCTAAACACAATACAAAACAATTAGCACAAGGTTAGTTCATATAAACCAATTCACTAACAATTCCCGATTAGACCCAAAGTCCTACAAGTCCCGCATAAATCGCTCACACAATAAAGTCCAAGTCTAGGTACCTATCTCAAGTCGCCTAAATCCCTTAGACCATGCTCTGATACCACTTGTAACAACCCAAACCAATAACCAACCGAATACGCGAAACAAAATTTTTTTTTTATCAGTATAGTGCGCCACGCGCACCCCTTGGGGTGTGCGGCGCGCACAGGCCCACATTCAGTTCTGTCCGGTTTTGTCAATTTTCAATTAAAGATCTCCCACTTCCCGACATATTTAGACGAAACGCTTTTCACAACATGTTATAATGGTTAAAGCTCACACGATTCAATAATAAAATGAGTTTTACAAAACGGGGCCCACATCGGCCGTTTTACGAGTTTCATACAAAAGTTCGATTTTTGACCACACTAGTTTAAATTCCAAACGACACTAAGAGCATGGTGTTTGGGGTTAAACTACCCACATCTCGGTCAAACTCCAAAAGCTATCACATCCAAAAGCGTCCCCTATCAAACAACAAGCTGAAAATCTCTAATCCAACCGTACGCCCTTACCCTTATCAACGCCCGAGCCTATTAAAAGATAAACAACGAGAGGGTAAGCAAAGCTTAGTGAATGCAATAATTATACATATACATATATAACTTACTTACTTGCAAACACTTACAACATATCTACATACATACTAGCAACATAATTAGCATACCTTTATAATGTATAACACTAAATCCTCGATAACATTAGCTAGTATAACAATATCATATAGTGCAACAACATAATACGTTACAACACAATACATAAGCATTGATGTTCACAACATCCATTAGTATTCGAATCTCAAGGCTAGCTCAACGAATGGTATCGTCAACATCAAACTTAATTCCCATTCGTCCCAATAAATGTGGTATCGTCAACATCGAACTTAAACCCACATATGAGGTATCGTCTACATCGAACTTAAAACCCTCATCGAATTTCACTACAATAGCGGTATGGCTTCGTCAACATCGAACTTTAAATCCATACATGAGGTATCGTCAACATCGAACTTAAACCCTCATCAAAACGTACCAACAATATACTCTAGGATATGGTATCGTCAACATCGAACTTTAACCCATACCCCACAAGCAAATAAATCATATACATACATATATAATTATTCCACTCACCTCAACGATTTGGTGATGATTTTGTACTTCCGAATGCTTCAAAGCCGAGTACCTAATACAATAAGTACTCAATCAACAAACAAACTTGTTGGGCTAAACACCAACAATTCACTCAAGCGCATTTAATGACTTAAATGCATTAAGTGCCCCATTTTCACCAAAACCGCCCCTTAAGGGTCAAGACCATCGTCAATCACCTAAAAGCTAGTGATTAAGGTCTATCAACACTAACTATACACAATTAGGGTAATTCATACCCATAATCTCAAACTATGTAAATCATTAACCCCTTTGACTCATTTAAAGTCAACACACCCATTTCGGGTCATCCACTAACTCAACTAACACCCATTTACCAATTAGCTAGGTGTGCTAGTAATTAACTAACCAATTAGGACTCATAACATCAATTAACACTTTGAAGCCCTAAGTTAGTTACCATTGAGTCTTCATGACTCCATCTTACCCAAGAACACCCAAAATCAACAAATATGGGTTTTATGTTCTTCATTTACCCAAACCCTAACCCTACACAAAATCAAAGTAAGGAAATCAAGATTAGAGCTTACCACTACAACCCCAACGTAGCTAGTGAGTAGATAAACGACTTTAATACCCGCACTTTGGCCCGAGAACAACTTTTTCCTCTTGGATTTAAGCTTTCTCACTCAAAAAATCACACTCTCTCTCCAAAATTAAAGTGAAGAAAATAAGGTTGTTGAAAATGGAGTGAATGATACCCAAGATCTGACCTACTGGCCTCCAATACGTCCACAAGTGAAATTACCAAAATGCCCATCAAAATATCTGAATAAAACAACAGAACCCGGCTACAGTGAGGAGTGCGCCAGGCGCACCCCTAAGTGTGCGCTGAGCGCACCCTGCTCAGTTCGCCCTCTGACCTCTGTTTTAATATACAAGGTCACCCACACTTCATGTGCCCTATTTACTCTGCTGTACAATGAAGATTAGGGCCTTACAACATAAATTACAAACCGTGCATATCAATACGTATTGCCACGTAAAGGCACGGGAGATTTAAAATTACTATAACCCCAAGGTAATAGTAGAAATGAATGGATTCCTCTGGTGGTAAATGAAAAAGAAGAATGACCGATATGAAAGTTAAGAGGATATCAAGGATCAAAATGGGATGGAGCATATTAACGAATGTTTTAAGGTATGAGTTGAGAAGAAGGAATAAAAGGTGTGAGTTGTGGAAAATAAAGAAACGCAGAGGATGGATTTATAGTAAAATATCCGACAGATCAATCGAAATAGATTATTGCATTTAATAAAAAAGATCCTGATTTCCTTCATCGCCGAAGAACCAAACCTTATTACGAAGATTTTCTTTAAATCCAATGAATTCCGGAAATCAATCATAACTACGTCATCAGTTTAAACGAATATACATTTACTCATTTCACTCTTTTGTGATAGCTTCACTTATACTCTTCGCGTAATCAAATTGTTTTATCTATATTACTCAATAATGATAAAACTCTATTCATCAACTCATATTCGTCATGAAAACAACTTTATAGTTAGCCATGACGACCCCGATCAAATTTCAGGATGAAATTTCTTTAACGGGTAGATACTGTGATGACCCGGAAATTTCTGATCGAATTTAAACTTTAATCTTTATATGATTTCGACAAGATAAGTAAAGTTCGTAATGTTGAGTCTCGAAAATTTTGGAACAATTTACATGAATGCATTTACCCTTTTGACCTTACCCGATGATTCACGAACAATTATTTGTAAATAAATATGTATATGTATATATATATAAATGTAAGTACATATAATAATTGTAAATAATAAAGTATAAATAATTAGGTTGATATTAAACTAATAATTATATACATAAATATATGGTAAGATTTTAAAATGCATAAATGATAAGTATTCAATATATGTATTATATAATAGTGCATAAATAAAAATGGTGAGATTATTAGTTAAAATATAGTTGATACATTATAATAGCAGTTTCATTGTTATCATTAAAACAAATATCAATATTATGAATATTATAAATTTAAATAAAATTTGATACATGTAATCTGTTATGTTGTTATTAGTATTATTAGTTCATTATTAATGTTGATTTTAATATTAATCTATGTATTATTAATACTATTAATTCTAAAATAAAATGTATAGATATGAAAATTGGACATATGTAACTTGTTATATCTTAATTACTACTTGTATTATTATTACCTTCGACATTTAAAATCATTATGTTTATTATCATTGATAATATTATGATTAGTATCATTTTTATAATTATTATTATAATTATCATTATCCATTATTAATATTAATATTAGTATTATTATTATTAATATGATTATTATTATTATTATTATTAGTATTATTTTGATATTATTTATTAATATCCTTATTATTGGTTCTATTATTATTATAATATTAATAATTAATTACAAAAAAATTAAGAAAATATATATAATTAGATATAGATCGAATTAAGCATGCTATCCCCATCAAACTGTAACTACTTCTTGTCTTGGCCTCTAATCTGTTATAAGTCAGTATCAGATTTGCAAAACAATCCAAAAATCCAGTACAATTTGTTAGAAATCATATTTGCTTTATTTTTTTATATATATATTTATGTACTAACCGAATATTACATGTCAGACTCTATTATCACATAAATATGATAAATTCTAGTGTTACGTTATAGCAGACGACTTGGCATTATCTATTGCAACTCACAATAGATACATCTGTTCCTCGTTATTTTTACAAAAACCTCGAAATCAAATCCTATTTTAAAATCTGTAAATGCAAAGATGTTTGAAATCTTTCACTTAAACTTCCTGTAAAGTTTCAAAGGCTAATTTTTCATATTGTGTTCGAATTTGGAAGTCAAAGTTTAAATTCAAAAAGTCAACAATTATGTTCTTAGTAAAATTCGAAATTTCTGTGTTATTTTAAGATAAATTGAAGACTTCAGAAGTTTCCATGAATGATTTACGAAATATTTTATGTAGGAATTATGGTCTAAAACTATCTCAAATTTATAATCAAAGTTGGAGTTCCTGTGTGTTCATCGTCGACTGTCTCAGCTTCCTTGTTTATTTTTTTCGTTCGGTTTAATTAATTTGAACACCCACAAATTATTTATGTATCAATTTTAAGTCCTAAACAAATTAATTAATTCAATGCTATTCGGTTTTGATCTTTAATCGACTGAGATTTTGAAGAAAATGGAGAAGAAGAAATAACAGAAGACAAAGGGTTAAATAAACACATATACGATTTTAATCAGAAAAACGTGAAATAGTGTAGTGGTCTGGGGTGTTTTTGGGGGAACGGGAGGTCGCGGGTTCGAGCCCCGTCTCGGGCACTTTAAGTCTTTTTAATGCTACAAAGGTATAACATATTGTTGTTGTTGTTGTTGTTGTTATTATTATTATTATTATTATTATTATTATTATTATTATTATTATTATTATTATTATTATTATTACTAATAAAAATATTAGTTATCACTTAATATTAGTAATATCTAAAAACTACAATTATGATTACTAGTATTATTGTTAAGTTAAGTAATATTATTACTAGCATATTAAAATTTATTAGTATTTTTGTTAAAATTTATACTTGTATCAATTTATAATTAATCATATTAACTTTATTATTACTAGTGTTATAATTATTATTAGTATTATAATTATCATTATATGTATTATTATCTATATCATCATGGGTAATATTATTATGTAATTACTAAAATCCTTATCAGAATAATCATTAACTGTAAAAATTAATATTATTATCATTAATGTTATTTTTATCACTAATAGAATTATTAACATTATTACCTTTATTAATAAAATTAAGTATTATAATATTTAATATTATTTTAGTATTGTTATAATTACTATTTTAACAAACAGATGATATATATATACATATATATATATATATATATATATATATATATATATATATATATATATATATATATATATATATATATATATATATGTATATATATATATATATATATATATATATATATATGTATATATATATATATATATATATAAATACTTATTATATATGACATAACATAATTGATGTGTTTATATACAAAATAAATATATAAAACATATACATATTGATAAAAAGATATAACTAATAAATTTATATATGTATATATATTTGTTCGATTACAATTATGTATATTAATAAATATACAAATGATATAGGTTCGTGAATCCGAGGCCAACCTTATAATTGTTCAATGTTGTTCTATGTATTTTTACTACAAAATACATTAGGTGAGTTCATTTGCTCCTTTTTACCCTTTATATTTTTGGGCTGAGAATACATGCGCTGCTTTTATAACTGTTTTACGAAATAGACACAAGTAATTGAACTACATTATATAGTTGAATTATCGAAATCGAATATGCCCCTTTTGTATTAAGTATGGTAATCTAAGAATTAGGGAACAGACACCCTAATTGACACGAATCCTAAAGATAGATCTATGGGCCTGACGAACCCCATCCAAAGTACCGGATGCTTTAGTACTTCTATTTTGATTTATATCATGTCCGAAGGGTTTCCCGGAATGAAAGAGGATATTCTTATATGCATCTTGTTAACGTCGATTACCAGGTGTTCACTATATGAATGATTTGTATCTCTATGTATAGGATGTGTATTGAAATATGAAATCTTGTGGTCTATTAAAATATTGAAATGATTGTTATGATAAACTAATGAACTCCCCAACCTTTTGGTTGACACTTTAAAGCATGTTTATTCTCAGGTACGAAAGAAATCTTCCGCTGTGCATTTGCCCATTTTATAAATATTACTTGAAGTCATTCATGACATATTTCAAAAGGCGTTGCATTCGAGTCGTTGAGTTCATCAAGATTATTATTAAGTCAATTATAGTTAGATATATTATAAAATGGTATGTACGCCGTCAACTTTCGATGTAATGAAAGATTGTCTTTTCAAAAACGAATGCAATGTTTGTAAAATGTATCATATAGAGGTCAAGTACCTCGCGATGTAATCAACTGTTGTGAATCATTTATAATTGATATGGACTTCGTCCGGATGGATTAGGACGGGTCGCTACATACTCCAATTCAAATTTCCGATAATCCATTTTTTGAACCCGACCTCACAATTGAGAATCCGGAGGATATTCAGGGACAATTCAGAGATCCTGAACCATTAGTCTTTCCTCTGGAACCACCAATCATTCAAACGGAGATTGTCGAAGAACAACCCATTAAATCAGAATCCTCTAGTGATTCAGATTCAACAAATTCAATCATGGAGAATCTAGAACCTCTAAGTATGGAAGACCGAATGCGAGCTAAACGCACTAGCCAAGGTCACGCAATTACTCAACCTGACATTAATGCACCAGATTATGAAATCAAAGGACAAATCCTACACATGGTAACTAATCAATGCCAATTTAGTGGTGCACCGAAGGAAGATCCAAACGAACATCTTCGTACATTTAATAGGATCTATACCTTATTTAAAATCCGAGAAGTTGAGGATGAACAGATATATCTCATGTTATTTCCCTGGATTTTAAAGGGAGAAGCCAAAGATTGGTTAGAATCGTTACCTGAAGGGGCGATTGATACATGGGACGTTTTAGTTGAAAAATTTCTTAAACAATTCTTTCCGGCATCTAAAGCCGTGAGACTTCAAGGAGAAATAGTTACGTTCACACAAAAGCCAAATGAAACTTTATATGAAACATGGACAAGATTTGGAAAGTTATTGAGAGGATGTTCGCAACATGGTTTAGACACTTGTTAAATAGTACAAATATTCTACCAAGGATGCGACATCACTACAAGAAAAGACATCGATATAGCAGCTGGTGGTTCCATTATGAAGAAAACAGCAACTGACGTTTACAAAATTATTGATAACACTGCTTCCCACTCACATGAGTGGCACCAAGAAAAAGATATCGTTAGATCATCTAAAGCAGCTAGAGCCGATTCTAGCCATGACTTAGATTCCATTTCCGCAAAGATAGATGCTGTCGAGAGACGAATGGAAAAGATGACTAAAGATATTCACTCAATACGAATTAGTTGTGAGCAGTGTGGAGGACCACATTTAACAAAAGATTGTCTCAATATTGAACTAACAATGGAACAAAGAGAGAATGTTTCATACATAAACCAAAGGCCTGGAAATAATTATCAGAATAATTATCAACCGCCAAGACCAATCTACAATCAAAACCAGAATTATAACCGAAATGTTCCATACAACAACCAACAAGGTCCTAGCAATCAACAAGTATCCAACAATACTTACAATCAGCAAAGACCTATTTTTCAAAACAAACCACCACAAACCGATGATAAAAAGCCAAATTTAGAAGACATTATGTCAAAGCTAGTTGAATCTCAAACTCAGTTTTTCACATCTCAGAAACAAACCAATGAACAAAATGCTCAAGCATTTAGAAATCAACAAGCTTCTATTCAAAATCTGGAACAAGAAGTGAGCAACCTAGCAAGGTTGATAGGTGAAAGAAAACCGGGAAGTCTACCTAGTGATATAAATGCTAACCCCCGAAATGAAACAGCTAAAGCCATTACCACAAGAAGTGGTATTACACTTAAACCACCTGAAACACCTATAATTTCTGATGATTCTATTCCTACTCCACAAGAACCACAACCTGAGCAAGATAAGGAAACAGAATCGGTAGTTGAAAAGGTTAATGAAGATAACACAATTAAGGCTAAACCTTATGTTAAACCATACCAACCACCACTTCCTTACCCGAGTAAAATGAGAAAAGAAAGACTTGATGCCGAGCAATCTAAATTCTTGGATATGTTTAAACAGATAAATGTCAATCTTCCTTTCATTGATGTGATTTCAGGAATGCCTAGATATGCTAAATTCTTGAAAGATCTAATCACAAATAGAAAGAAAATAGAAGAACTCTCTGCTGTTACTATGATTGCTAATTGTTCTGCAGTGCTGTTAAATAAGATACCAGAAAAACTTTCAGATCCAGGAAGTTTCACAATTCCATATTTTCTGGGTAGTCTTAGTTCAATAGAAGCATTGGCAGACTTAGGTGCTAGTATAAATTTAATGTCGTATTCACTATACGCTAAACTAGACCTTGGAGAATTGAAACCAACACGAATAAGCATACAACTGGCAGATAGATCAGTAAAATATCCTAGAGGGATAACGGAAAACATGCTAGTTAAAGTTGGTACTTTAGTATTTCCAGTAGATTTTGTTATTCTGGATATGGAAGAAGATTCTCAAGTTCCTCTCATATTAGGAAGACCATTCTTAAACACGGCCAAAGCAATAATAGACGTGTTCGGTAAGAAACTGACCCTAAGTATAGAGGACGAGAGTATTACCTTTTCTGTGGATAGAGCAATGCAACAACCGCAATCTGCAGATGATACATGTTATTATATTCAAACTATAGATTCACATACAGAATTGTTAGAAGAATTTCCAGAATTACAAGGAACAGGAGAATGTTCTTTAGGAGAAGGAACTGAACCAATTGATGAAACTGAAATGTTAGCTACGCTTATGGCTAATGGATATGAACCAATAACAGAAGAAATTCAAATGCTAAAAAAAGAAGACAGATATCGATATAAATCATCGATAGAAGAACCACCGACATTAGAGTTAAAGCCACTTCCAAACCATTTGGAATATGCTTATTTACATTGTGAATCTGAATTACCTGTAATAATATCGTCTTCTCTTACTGAAAATGAAAAATCTCAACTCATTTCTGTGCTAAAAGCTCATAAACCAGCATTTGCATGGAAAATTCATGATATTAAAGTAATAAGTCCTTCGTATTGAACACATAAAATCCTTATGGAAGAAGGTCATAAAACATATGTGCAACGCCAAAGAAGACTAAATCCTAATATGCAAGATGTTGTTAAGAAAGAAATTATTAAACTGCTTGATGCAGGTTTAATTTATCCAATCTCTGATAGTCCATAGGTAAGCGCAGTTCAATGTGTACCTAAGAAGGGTGGCATGACTGTCATCACAAATGAGAAAAATGAGCTTATTCCTACTAGGACTGTAACAGGATGGCGTGTTTGTATTGATTATAGAAAATTAAATGACGCCACCAGAAAAGATCACTTTCCCTTACCTTTCATTGATCAAATGTTGGAAAGATTAGCCGGAAATAGTTACTATTGTTTTCTTGATGGTTTTTCCGGATATTTTCTAATTCCAATAGCACCCGAGGACCAAGAGAAAACCACATTCACGTGCCCTTATGGTACTTTTGCTTATAAACGCATGCCATTTGGACTTTGCAACGCCCCTGCAACCTTTCAAAGGTGCATGATGGCGATTTTTTACGACATGATAGAAGAATGCATGGAAGTTTTCATGGATGACTTTTCAGTCTTCGGTGATACATTTGAATCATGTCTAGTTAATCTTGAACGAATGCTTATTAGATGCGAACAATCAAATCTAGTACTTAATTGGGAGAAATGCCATTTCATGGTTAAAGAAGGCATCGTTCTTGGTCATAAAATTTCAAAGGAAGGAATTGAAGTGGACAGAGCTAAAGTAGATGTAATTGCTAAACTTCCACATTCCACCAATATTAGAGGAGTTAGGAGTTTTCTAGGGCATGCCGGTTTTTACCAACGTTTCATAAAAGATTTTTCTAAAATTGCCACTCCTATGAATAAACTCCTAAAAAAGGATGCTCCATTCATCTTTTCAGATGAATGTATCAAATCTTTTAATATTCTTAAAGAAAAACTCACTAATGCACCGATTATGATAACTCCAAATTGGAACCTACCGTTTGAACTCATGTGCGATGCAAGTGATTTTGCAATGGGAGCCGTTTTAGGACAAAGGATTGAAAAACGATTTCAACCTATGTATTATGCTAGTAATACGTTACAAGGAGCACAAACGAATTATATAACTACTGAAAAATAACTCCTTGCTATTGTCTTTGCTTTTGACAAATTTCGTTCATATCTCGTTCTAGCTAAAACGGTGGTCTATACTGACCATTCTGCTCTTAAATACCTATTTTCAAAACAAGATGCCAAACCAAGATTAATTCGTTGGATCTTACTCTTACAAGAGTTCGATATTGAAATCCGAGATAAAAAGGGAGCAGAAAATCTCGCCGCCGATCATCTTTCTCGTCTTGAAAATCCTGAATTAGAAGTTCTAAATGAATCGGCCATACAAGACAACTTTCCTGATGAATATCTATTGAAGATAGATTATAATAAAATTCCAAGGTTTACAGACTATACAAACTACTTAGTATGTGAATTCCTTGAAAAAGGATTGTCGTACCAAAAACGAAAGAAATTCTTTAGTGATATAAAACACTATTTCTGGGAAGATCCACATTTGTTTAAAAGTTGTCCCGATGGAATAATACGCCGATGTGTATCCAGAGATGAAGCCAGTCAAATCTTAAACCATTGTCACACAGGATCAACAGGAGGGCATTATGGGCCTCAACTTACAGCAAGAAAAGTTTACGATGCTGGATTCTATTGGCCTACAATTTTCAAAGACTCACACCTTCTTTGTAAATCCTGTGATGCTTGTCAAAGGGCCGAAAAAATAAGTCAACGTGATGAAATGCCACAAAATGTCATTCAAGTATGTGAAGTATTTGACGTTTGGGGTATTGACTTTATGGATCCATTTCCAAAATCTCATAATAATCTCTACATTCTTGTTGCCATTGATTATGTATCTAAATGGGGGGAAGCACAAGCTCTCCCGACTAACGATGCACGAGTTGTAGTCAACTTTTTAAAACGTCTTTTTGCAAGGTTTGAAACACCGAAAGCTTTAATAAGTGATCGGGGTACTCATTTTTGTAACAATCAACTTGAGAAAGTTCTCAAAAGATATGGAGTAACTCATAAAATCTCAACCGCTTATCATCCACAAACAAGTGGACAAGTTGAAAATACCAACCGAGCTTTAAAACGTATTCTAGAGAAAACCGTAGGGTCAAATCCGAAGGAATGGTCCATGAAACTGGAGGATGCACTCCTGGCTTTTAGAACAGCCTACAAAACTCCAATTGGAACCACACCTTTTAAACTCGTTTACGGGAAAGCATGTCACCTTCCAGTAGAAATTGAACACAAAGCATTTTGGGCTTTGAAGACATGTAATCTTGATTTACATAAAGCCGGACGTCTAAGATTAAGTCAACTAAACGAATTAGAAGAATTAAGACTTGAGGCATATGAAAATTCCTTAATCTATAAGGAAAGAAAGAAGAAATGGAATGATAAAAGAATCAGAAGTTCAAAAGAATTTAAGGAAGGAGACAGAGTTCTTCTTTTCAATTCACGATTCAAGCTATTTCATGGAAAATTGAAATTAAGATGGTCTGGACCATTTATAGTCAAAAGAGTTTTCCCATACGGAACAATAGAGTTAATAAATTCAAATGGGATTGAATTTAAAGTTAATGGTCACAGAGTTAAACATTACATACATGGTCCGATGGAAGTTGACAATGAAGTCAATCATAATTTCACCAACCAAGAAAACCTTCAAAATGAAAACATAAATATGTTATCAACAACATATGAAAAATCAAAATTAGAAAATAAGGAGGATTCAAATTGGAGTGATGAAGAAGAATTCTTATACAAACCTCCCATTCCAAGAAACGAAGAAAAATGTGAACAAGAAGTTCAAATAGAAGTGAAAGAACCAAGAAAAGAACACCCGAAAAAGGTTTACAAACCAACTCGACTTACTAAAGCAGGAGACCCGGGTGAATTTATCATTTCTTGCTTGCTTAATGATGGTGCTGTATATAATGGACTCGCAGATTTAGGAGCAAGTGTAAATATTATGCCTCTTTCCTTATACAAAAGATTAAGTATGGGTAAATTAAAACCAACCAAAATAGGTGTTCAATCATTTTACCTAACCATTAAACACCCGGTTGGAATAGCAAATAATTTACTTGTTAACGTGAGAAGTTTGACCTTTGTTACAAATTTCATAGTGATTAATATGGAGGAAAACCTTGATATTCCTCTAATTTTAGGTCGGCCATTTTTAGCAACCACCGAGGCATTCATTAATGTAAGAGAAGGTAGAATGACACTTAGGGATGATGAAAAATCGGTCATCTTTGTGAATCGAAAGTTTAGATCTCTACCAACCAAAACTGTTAAACCAATAAAAATGCATAAGTGTGGGGAAGATGAAGAAACACTTAATGATGATCCGATCACAAAGAACCCCGTTGATGATATGAAATTAGATGAACTCGTTTTTAACAGTTCAACGAAGAAACTTTATAAACGGATTCACGATGCTAAGATTAAGGGAAACTTTAAGTTATGTAACCGGTTAGTATCCAATTTATCGCCAAAAGAAAAGGCAATGTTTGTTGAATTTGTGAAAGTTACGGAGGAAATAAACAAATGGATTGAAGCAAAAATCAGAGATATACAAGTTGTTGATGATCCAATTGACAATGAAGTTAATCACAATTTCAACACCACATCTAACTAAGTGTGGGGAGGTTCAAATATTTTTAGGGTAATATGTATTTCTGTTAGAGTTAGATATTCTGTTTTTGTGTAGTTCTCGAGAATGGAATCCGAATGGTATTTCCCTAGCAGCCCCTAAAGAACTAGTCTTCTCCCCCCATTCTGAATTTTTATTTTTTTTAGGTTTTACGAGATGAAGAATTCCTTTGATCTGAACCATGGTCTAATGCTACCCACTTTGATCACTAAATGTAATAATGACACACTCCCGAGTGACCTGGTATCAGTAATAAGAGCCAAATTGGACAGAGTAAGAAAAGAACTCAGAAACGATCATAATAAGTTACTTTTTGGTAAAGGAAAATCAAAATCCGCAGCGAAAAGAAGAGCACGACACCTTGAAAGATGTCACAAATGCGGAAAATGGTCACACGAAGGAAAATGCTCGACGAATCAGACATATTCCAATACCGAGTTCGTTACGTTATGCAGAGAAGGACCGTTCATATGTTTCGAAGAAAAATCGTTGAATGCTCGAGGTTACGCCTATGTAGTTATGGAAAACCAACTAGTCCGACTATCTTATGAGTGGCTAAAGCAGGTCACTGAGAATTCTTTCTCACAGGTAAGTATGTACAGTTTTTATTTTTATTTTATTGCTTTTAACCTTTTGATAATAAACGCTAAATTGTTCGCTATAAAGTATTAAATTGATACTCAATAAAATTAGGTTTTGCGATCGAAATAATTGATATCATACAAAAATTTATTACATCACTGCGAAATTTACCGTTTATTCTTAAGGTATAAATATCTTTAATCAATCAATCCAAAATATTTCAGAAATTCGTCAGGAGTAAAAGTAGGTAATATAGCCGAAATTACTTTACCGAAAAGAGGGGCGCATATTTTTGATAATATTTGATTGATTAAAGTGGGATAAAAGACCAAAAAGATTTTTAATTTTTATTTTTACTTTGTTTTTAATTAATATATTAATATTAAATTATTATTGTAAACTTTTTAAATTAATATATTTAAGTTTGTAAATATTTGAAAATTTTATGTTTTTAATATAAGTTTGTATGTATAAAAACAAAATTATAATATAAATTTGGTGTGAATTTAAAAACAAAAATTTACTTTATTTCATTAAGTTAAAAATTTGATATTTAAAATTCGTCATGAGTTGAAGACTAGGTCGTTGAACCGAAATTGCTTTACCCGAGGGCGGGACGAGAACTTTTATCATCATTATTTTTAATCTTATTGAATTAAAGTATGTCAAAAACATTAAAAACTCAAAAATCTTTGCTTTTAAAACAATCGCTTTAAAAATGACAAATTTTAAATTTTGTCGAGGGACGGACTAGGTAAACATACCGAAACTACCTAAAATAAAAGGAAACAAAATTTTAAAAAATTATTCATTTAAATTGTTTTAATAAATAAAGATTTTATAAATAAAAAAATAATAATAATAAAAATATTATGTATGTTTGTAGTTTATTTTATGTACAAAACAGGGTAAAACAGCGCACTTTCAAAGACTGACATTAAGTTCAGCAAAAGCTACTAATTTTGACGACAAAACGAAAAACAAATGTGATGTAACAACAAGACAGAATGAACAAATGATGTGCACCATTTATCATTCAGAAAACAAACGTCAATATGTTAGGAAATTTTGGTAAAATTTAATCATTTTTCTATGCTAATCACCCTCAATAATTTAAATTGTACTGATTTCTTGCAAATGAGGGCATTGCAAGATCTTAAGTGTGGGAAGGGGTTAAATTCTTTCGGATTTTTAAAATTTTTTGACTTAAACACTTGGTTACCATTAAAAATACTAGTAACGCAGTAGTTGTATTAGAATCTAGTGCTCCCTGATAATAAAGAACAGCCCTAGTCTTATATACCGACTACCCAATTCTAGTAAAAATTTTCAAAATTTTTAAATAAATGAATTCAAAATCATGTTTATACATATTTATGAACGATAAAACTAGGTGTTAACACCGAAATTATTGTTACTTCGGAAAGGACATAAATTGATAAACAACCCAAAATGTTAGAATTCATTTAAAATGGAATAGAGGACAATAAAAAGGAAAATAAAAGCCAAGTGTGGGAAAAATTTACCAAGTTATTTAAAAACATATATCACATATTTTTGTACAAATAATTGAAGATACTTTTGTTTTGGACAAAATTAACTGTTTTACCCCGTAAATTGTAATATATTTGAAAGAAAGATGGATCTACACGATGAATCAATTCCATCATTAAAAGGAAGTAAAGTCTTTCGAAAAAGACACGCGCTTCTTGATTTAGGTCAGGAAGTTGTCGTCCAGACCAGTTGTAGAGTCTACGAAAAACCTTGAAAAGTTTTCTCGAAAATCAGCTGGAAATCCACGAACCTCAGCATCAAACAGGGTCGCCAAGTAGTCAGACTTATCCTAACCATGAGAGGATCTGTCTCGTAAAATGGGGAGGACGCCGTGCAAATTAGCTTGATAAAACTAATGAATCAGACCCCCAGAAAAGGATAATCTCCTTAAAGATTAAAAATCAGCTTTTAAGCCTGATATTACTCAATCCTAGAGATTGACCTTAAAGATTGAGAATTATAAACTCATAGAATTCGATGATATCTAAACTCGAGCTTGAACGAGAAAATATTTTGATCAAATTAAAAACCGATTTGTTTTCTGAAAACCCATTTTCAATGCGTTCATTACCATTGAACGTAAAATCCTAGGAATTCACCTGGAATTCATTAGGTCACCTGAACCAAATCGGGTGTCAACCGTAAGAACGGTGGTTGCATAGTATGGTCAAAGACAGGACCTTGTGCCAGACCGAAAAACTATAGGGTGAGCTTTACTATTGCTCCTACAAAGGATAGTAATTGCATCCGACACGTTATAGACCATAATTAAAAGCATGTCAGGGGACATTGCCTTAACAGTTGCTTGTTCAACGCTTTCCTTTACAACCGGACGGTAGTTTACCGAAAGGTAATATACGGAGCAAGTATACTGGACGTGTTGCTTTCCCAATACAAGGTTAGCAAGTGGGTGACACAAAACTGCAAGTTTTGAGCTAAAATTTTCAAATATGAAACCCACCAAACCCACAAAAACAATTTGCAAAACACCGGTGAAGGGTTATTCCATAAAACTTATCTAGGGTAAAAGCTAGATTAAATTTTCAAAATATCAAATGTTTTCATAAAGATCCAATTTCCTTAAGGATCTAAATTTTTATAGTCATGTGGGACGGTAAACCACATCGTTACTACCATTGTTCATAACGCCGTATAGAAATCACTGATGTACAAAGTGTGAAGAATAAAGAAGTGATTCTAATATTTTTATTTCAAGACTATATTGCTTGAGGACAAGCAACGCTCAAGTGTGGGAATATTTGATAATGCTAAAAATGAACATATATTTCATATCATTATCCCTCAAGAAAGACAAGCTTTTAGTTGCAATTGTTCTATTTACAAGTGATATTCGTTTAAATAATAAAAGGTGAAGACAAAAGACAGATTCGACGAATTGAAGACGCAAACGACCAAAAAGCTAAAAAGTACAAAGTACAATCAAAGTGGTTCAAATTATTGGTGAGAAACGTCTCAAAATTACAAGAGTACAAGTCGCAAAACGCAAAATACAATATATTAAATTGTACGCAAGGACGTTCGAAAATCCAGAACTGGGACTAGAGTCAACTCTCAACGCTCGACGCAACGAACTAAAAATTACAAGTCAACTATGTACAAAAATATAATATAATATTTAAATAATTCTTAAAATTATTTATATATTATATATATTTATATAAACCGTCGGCAGAATGCAAACAAACTCTTGTGAGCTGGAAAAAGGGGCCATGTGATCGCATGGCCTGTGTGAAGACCCGTCCTAATCCATCCGGACGAAGTCCATATCGATTACAAACGATTCACAACAGTTGATTACATCGCGAGGTAATTGACCTCTATATGATAAATTTTACAAACATTGCATTCGTTTTTAAAAGACAAACTTTCGTTACATCGACAGTTGACAGGCATGTAAAGCATTTCATAATATATCCAAATATAATTGACTTAATAATAATCTTGATGAACTCAATGACTCGAATGCAACATCTTTTGAAATATGTCATGAATGACTCCAAGTAATATCCCTAATATGAGCAAATGCACAGCGGAAGATTTCTTTCGTACCTGAGAATAAACATGCTTTAAAGTGTCAACCAAAAGGTTGGTGAGTTCATTAGTTTATCATAAAGAATCATTTCAAAATTTTAATAGACCACAAGATTTCATACTTCCATTTCTCATAATCATACGTCCCATGCATAGAAACAAAAATATCATTCATATGGATTGAACACCTGGTAACCGACATTCACAATATGCATATAAGAATATCCCCATCATTCCGGGATCCTCCTTCGGACATGATATAAATTTCGAAGTACTAAAGCATCCGGTACTTTGGATGGGGCTTGTTGGGCCCGATAGATCTATCTTTAGAGTTCGCGTCAATTAGGGTTTATGTTCCCTAATTATTAGATTACCAGACTATATAAAAAGAGGCATATTCGATTTCGATCATTCAACCATATAATGTAGTTTCAATCACTTGTGTCCATTTCGTAAAACATTTATAAAAACAGCGCATGCATTCTCAGTCCCAAAAATATATATTGCAAAAGCATTTAAAAAGGGAGTAATGAAACTCACAGTACTGTATTTTGTAGTAAAAATACATATGACATCATTGAACAACAGAACAATGCAGGGTTGGCCTTGGATTCACGAACCTATATTATTCATATATATATTAAAACATATATTTGTAATCGAACAAACATATATATTATTATTAGTGATATACTTTTATATCAAATATTTATATATTTCATTACATATTCATTTTATATATTTTAAGAATATAAGTTTTGTTAGGTTATATGTACTAAATACATTTTATTTATATATACCATTTGTTTGTTAAAACGGTATCTTTGATAATACTAAGATAATATTTGTAATGATAATATAATGATAATGGTAATACTACTAATAGTTTTAATGTTAAATCTTATAATAATAATAATAATAATAACAGTAGTTTTTAATAAAATGAAAAATTTAATAATGATAATGGTTCCGAGAATGATGATTTATAATCTTATAATACTTATTACTGGATAATAATAATATTTATAACTATCTTGTTACTAATGGTAGTCTTAATAATAATACTTTTGTTACTAAAAATAATAAGTCTAAAATGATGCAAATGCTAATATTACCGATAATTGTAATGGTTTATATTACTTTCTTGATAACTATAATAATAATTTTTAATCATAATAATATTTATATTGATATTAATATTACTAATAATATTGCTAATAATACCTAATGACGTTACTTAATCAAAATGTTAGTATTATTAGTCAGAGTATTTATGTGAACATAATGATAATAATAATTCATCTATTATTAGTTAATAAATATAATAATCATAGTAATAATAACAATATTTTTAGTTATAACTTTACTTGTAATAATAATAATGATAATTGATAACTAACACTTATTAGTAATAATAATAATAATTGTAACACTAACAATAATAATAACAATAACCATAATAATAATAATAATAATAATAATAATAATAATAATAATAATAATAATAATAATAATGAAAATGAAAATGGAAAAGGAAAACTACCTCAAGGCCTTTTTAAAAAATTTATGCCATACCCGAGACTCGAACCCGTGACCTCTCGTAACCCAACACGATCCTTAAACCAACTGGGCTGTCGCCCATTATCCGAAATAACACAGCAAAAATTTATATTTAACCCGTATTGCTTATGCTTCCTTTTTCTTCTTCTTCTCTCAAGTACTCAATCGACCAAGCTCAAAATTAGCCTCAACACATTATGTCTCTACTTTAGGACTTTCATACGAATCATAATCAGTCCATATGAGTCTTTAAATTTCTTGAAAAAAAAAAAAATAACAGAAAGACAGCCAAGAGCGACGACTGTTTAATAGCAAAAAAAAAATTAAATTTAATTTTTGGGACTTTTTGGTAAATGATATCTACATGAAATAGTTTCTAAATCATCATTGGAATATACAAGAATCATCAATTGAAATTAAAACACTAACAGGTAATCAAATTTTGTGATGAATCAAATGTTTGACTTTTTAAAATCAAATTTGACTTCTGAAATTGATATTGATAATCGATACTAAAAATTGACACTTGTAAATTTACAGATAGATTAAATGAAGGTTTCCTAACATCTCTGCATTAACACAATTTGGAATTAAATAGGAAATCGAGACATTGTGAAAAAGTATTAAGAACAGGACACGTCGTCTGTTCTTGTTTATATCTGTTTTAAATAAAAAAAAAATTGATACAGTAATTTTAATTGATACTGATAGGAGAACGTGCAGTTGCTTGAGTGTGTCCAACTTTGATTAAAATCCTTGGTTTAAAGCAATTTGATCGACACAAAATCATTTGTTCAGTACGAATATTAATAAAAAATTTAAAGTAAACTTGTGATTTTTCAACAGCTTGTACGATTGACTAAGTTGTTTAACATATTCATAGATAGAAACAAAATTTGTTATGATTTGATTGTGATGTAAATGGATTCTGCATATATATATATAACTGATTACATACAATTTTGTGTTAATAAATAAATAAGTATATATAATACTAGTAATAATTATATAAAATATAATAAAATTAATAATAATAATACTATCAATAATTCTATTAATAATAATAACAAATAATAATGATCATAAAAAGAAATTGATAATTTTATTGGGTTTAATAATAACAATCATAACAATCATAATAAAATGATAATAATAATAATAATAAAAATAATATCACTACTTTTATTAACAATAATAACAATAAATAACAATGATTCTAATAAGATACTAATAATCATATTAATGTTAATTAATAAGTTTAGTAATAAGAATGATAACATTAATAATCATAATATTTATAACTTTTAATATTAATTACATTAACAATAATTATATTACTAATACTTTATAACAACAATTATAATAATGATAATTCATAAATTACAATTATAATATATTCAATAAACTAATATAGGTATTGAGATTAGTATTGTATTAATAATTAATAATGAAAATTATTATGTTAATTATATTCTTAACTTGTATTTACATTTAATATATACAACTTATTTAGTTTATATCTTATTGTACTTATTTAATTTTAAATGTTTAAATTACCTTTTTATAATTTCTATCTATTATATATATACTCATATTTATATATATATACATATTTGGTTACAAGAAATTGTTCGTGAATCGTCGGAATTAGTCAAGGTCAAATGGATAATTAATTACATGAATATAGATTTCAAAACTTTCGAGACTCCCAAAACATTACAGATTTTGCTTATCGTGTCGAAATTATATTAAGATCAAGTTTGAATTTGATCGGAAATTCTCGGGTCATCACAGCCTGGAGGCTATAACTCCATGCGATCGCATGGTGAACAGTGACAGGTCAGGTCCTATAAAGTTCGCGAGTTTTGGACGAATTTTAACAAAATCTTTTTCTTCTTCTTACTCAAACGTATATATATATATATATATATATATATATATATATATATATATATATATATATATATATATATTTATTTATTTATATTATAATTTTAATTTTAATTTTAAATTCTAATAATAAGGGTATGTTAGCGAATGTTGTAAGGGCGTAAGTCGAAATTCTGTCCGTGTAACGCTACGCTATTTTTAATCATTGTAAGTTATGTTCAACCTTTTTAAATTAATGTCTCGTAGATAAGTTATTATTATGCTTATTTAATGCCGAAGTAATCATGATGTTGGACTAAATATTAAAATTGGGTAATTGGGCTTTGTACCATAATTGGGGTTTGGACAAAAGAACGACACTTGTGGAAATTAGACTATGGGCTATTAATGGGCTTTATATTAACTAAATGATACCTCGTTGATTTAATATATAGACTTATAATTTGACGTATTTATATATAACCACATACGCTTGACTGGGTACGGTGGGCGGGATATCTATAAATACCAATAATTGTTCATTTTACCGGACACGGAACTGGATTAATAGTTAATAGACTTGTTGAAACAGGGGTGGATTACATTCAAGGGTAATTGGTGTAATTGTTAACAAAGTAGTAAAACCTTGGTTTACACGCAGTCGATAACCTGGTGTATTCATTAAACAAAGTATTAAGACCTTGTTACAATTCGAATCCCCAATTAGTTGGAATATTTGACTTCGGGAATAAGAATAATTTGACGAAGACTCTCGCACTTTATGATTATGACTGATGGACTATTATGGACAAATCCGTATGGACATATCGAATAATCCAGGACAAAGGACAATTAACCCATGGGAATAAACTAAAAACAACACATCGAACATCATGATTACGGAAGTTTAAATAAGCATAATTTCTTTATTTCATATTTAATCGCACTTTTATTTACTGTCATTGTATTTAATTGCACTTTTAATTATCGTACTCTTTAATTATCGTCATTTTATTTATCGCACTTTTATTTATCGCAATTTCATTATCGTTATTTACTTTACGCTTAAAATTAAGTTATATTTATTTTTAATATTTTACATTAGGTTTTAACTGCGACTAAAGTTTTAAAATCGACAAACCGGTCATTAAACGGTAAAAACCCCCTTTTATAATAATAATACTACTTATATATATTTTTGTATTTTTACAATTATAAGTTAAAAAAATATAGAGTTAAACTTGGCAAGAGTTCCTTGTGGACGAACCGGACTTACTAAAAACTACATTACTGTACGATTAGGTACACTACCTATAAGTGTTGTAGCAAGCTTTAGGTATATCCACTCTATAAATAAATAAATCACTTGTGTAAAATTGTATCGTATTTAATAGTATTTTGTAGTAAAAATATAACTATTTTATACACCACCTCGCACACACCACTAGGCTTGGTACTTTGTATTAGTATCTATTGGGATATCTCACTCACTTAGCGTTGTGCCAATCCCCCACATTTTCTCCCCTGCAGGTTATATTATTTGCATGCTAGGGATGGGAGAAGATAGTTGTACTTTGGTTATGTTTGACACACTGAAGAACTCTGATGTCGGAATTAACTATGTTTCACTGTTTTGAAAAGTAACACTAGTTGAACTGTAATAAATAGTAACATATATGTTTACTATATGTTTATAACCATGATTTGATAAACTGATATTCCGCTGTGTAATAAAAAAAAGTACGGTGTTACAACTTGGTATCAGAGCATAGGTTTGGCCGCATGTACATTGTGATGAATGTCATCTTCCCAAATCTAGTTTGGAGTTGTGTCAAACATACTAGTGGGGGGAGGGAAAGTGAATATGGTTGGAATACGTGTTAGTTGATAGGTACTAACCGATTATCCACTAAGTTTTGTGAAATGTTGTGATAAGACAGGTATGGCTGATCAAATTCAGGATGTCGATACCCCCTTGACCCCTAGACTAACAAGAACGTCCTCAGAGGAGCTTAGTGCAGAAGATGATTTACAAAAGTATAATTTTCAATTACAAAGTCAACTGAATGGAATGAGGGATAAAATACGAGAGTTGGAACAACAAAAGTCGCAAGCAGGTATTACTACTATTGCTCCATTCACAACTATTCCAGGTACACCTCCAGAATATGTAACTTCGCAAAGTGCGTCTATGCCTATTAGAGGCGCATTGCCACACCGATCGCAACCACAATCTCAAATTCCACTCCAGTCTAATTATTCAAATCCAGCACAGACGTTGTATCCGCATCAGATCTTTCAACAATCCTCAATTAAAACCAAGAAAAAGTGTACCTATAAACAGTTCTTAAATTGTAATCCTCCTACGTATTCGGGCAGTACTAACCCGAATGACACATTAAATTGGTTGAGGGAAGTGGACCGGGCATATGAAGCGTGTCAATGTGAACCAGAACTCAGAGTTACTTTTTCTTATCGGTTATTGAAGAATAAAGCTATGGTATGGTGGGATTCTGTCATTACCCATATAACAAAGGAACAATTTGGTCAAATCACTTGGGAGCAATTTTATGAAAAAGTGTGCGAACAATATTGTACTCCGTACGAGATAGGAAAGTTAAGGAGAGAGTTTATGGAATTGAAAATGACCGAGAAAATGTCGGTGGACGATGCGATTGATTAGTATACTGACAAACTAAGTTTTGCGCATCAATGGGTTTCGGATGAACGATCCAAAATTGATCGTTTTGTGGAAATGTTATTGCCAGAATATCGAACTTTGGCAAGAACTGCCACCACTTTATCTCAAGCTATTGTTATGGCAAAAATGGTTGAGGGTGATATTAAAGCTGCAATTAACAGTAGAAAAGAGAATGTAAGTCTTCAGCAGCAAAGTCAAACAATAAGTCAACCTAGTTCAAAGTCAAAGAAATCTTTTTGGAACAAGATGAAAAGGAAACAGACTCAGAGTGTATCTAAGTTGAAATTTAAAACGTGGTGTGTTCATTGTAGAGCAAGTCACGATGGAGATTGTTCTGAAAGAACGATCCGATGTTACCGATGTGGTTTAATAGGACATGATGTCCAGTCTTGTTCATTTAAGGATAATGTATGTTGGAATTGTCATAATGAAGGTCATCGATCTAATCAGTGTCCATCCGTGAGAAAGTCATATTCTGAATCAAGGTCTGGGGCAAGGTCAGGATCAACTGGGGGTTCGACTGGAGGATCATCAGTTTTAGTGATGGGGCAGAAGAGGAAGAAATCCTCTTGAATCTATAAGGTATGTTCTTGATTAATTGTTATATATATAAGTGTACTGTTGATTGTGAACAACTACTTGACTGTGCTTGTAGTCAGTGGGGAATCACTGAGATTATTTATGATACAATTACTTCCTCCCTAAGGGCCGAAGTAATCAAAGGTTTAGTGGTTCCAACCACAATGATTGTGACTGGAAGTACTTTTAGAGATTTAGGGAACTTAGTCTTTATGACATGTATGTGTGATATTTATAGATTGTTTCTCCGGCCTTTTGTAATGTATTTGCTCTGCTGCATGATTATGTGCATATGAAGTGATTACTTTTCGCCCTAAAGTAAAAGTAGTTGGTGGTTTGATGACTCCTGTTACATAAGTTATGTATGGAGACCATTAGCATTATTGGGATTTTATTCCCTTTTGATTGGTTGCCATGCCTTAGGTGATTGCTATGTTCTCTAAGACTGGTTAAATATGATGCACTAGTTATGCTTTCTATGATTCTTGTAATTTGTTGGTTATATACTACATGTGACTTTTGGCTATGTTCCATGTGAAGTGGTTGCCCTGCTTTTGGTGACTTGTCAGTTATGAAAGTCTTGCTATAACGTCATGTATGACCTGATAAGACTGCGTAGGGCTTATGTGATTTGTACTTTTACCTTGGACTGATGGGACACACGTAGTGGCCCGTATGGATTGGAATAGGGTAGTAGTCCCATTGTATATAGATAAAGGACTTAAACCCGATATATAGCCCCCAGGTGTATGTGATTTGTACATTATGTAGGATGTTGGCCCTACTGTATTGCTTACAATACATGCTTAGATTAAAATGCGTGAGATAGTAGTGAAGCCTTAAGGAATGGTTTTTCTTTCCTTAGACTTGCGTGAATTGTGGCAACCTTTAGAAAGGAATTATGGGTAGTGTTCCCTGAGTGGTCTTTTAAAAGATAGGGAAACCCTTGACCTGAGTGGTTATTGATACTGAGTGTGTATTATTACTGGAAGAAAGAGCTAAGTGTTGGACAGTGTTTAGAATTGTGACTAGTGTATCATTAAGATAGAATGACATGACTTGATAAATTCCTATGCTTGGATGGTCGTGTGATATTTGTATATAACAGTTGTAACCTTCGGGAATTAGATTGATGATACATGGACTGTTATTGATTTACAAACGGTGTAACTTCCATAAACTGAACTTGGACTATTATGATATGTTGTAAATGATGACTAGATTGGATTTAGTTAGATATCCATGTGTGAAGAATTCGTGATGATTAATGATTTAAGACTGATAAGACTTGTTGACCAGTGATAAAGTAAATTTCCTTAACTCCGATGCTTGGCAGGAAATTGTGTGTCTTGACCAAGGTGTGAATCATATAGGATTTTCCTTATCAAGTGACTCAGAAAGAAGGTATGATTTAGAAGAATATACTAGCGTCTGGCCAACGAAAGTATATTGTGGTAAATCATACAGGAATTCTGAGAACCTGAAGGAAATATAGAAGACTCGAACTGTACATGGACAGTGGATTGACTGTTGAACAATGAATTATATGAGTATGAAATGACTAACCTGAATAATTTTGGTAGATTAAAGACATATTTTTTGAACATATGTACAGATTTTAGTGGAATAAATGAAATTCAATTGTCTTGCTTGGAAATTTGAGGAAATTTAACGGGGTAAAGAGTTAAACCTGGTTATAATTTTGGGTGAATTTGATGGTACAAGTGGTATACTGACAGAATTTTGACCTTAACTCATGAGTTGACCGTGGCAATATATGGGCACTGGTAGTTAGTAGAACGACGTTTGGAGTGAATGTCATTGCTATGGACGATGATTGGTTGTAAAAATTGACTATCCTTTGCATTTTGACGGGAATGCTGATAAGTTTAGAATGACAAAGGGGTTGGATTGTAGTATTGACCTTGGTAAGTGAGTATGTGTAATCCGTTGATTCAAGGTTCGCTGATAATGATGACCGATTAAGTAAGTTAGAATAATTGGGTATGATCGTTTGGACTTGAATGTGAATTAGAAATTAGAGGTGGTGATGAACCTGTGACTTTTGTGATAATGACTGACCAGATTCCGAGGACGGAATCTTCTTAAGGGGGTAGATTTGTAACACCCTCAAACTGGGCTTAGTAGTAAATGACCTTTTTATCCTTAGTTAATATTAATTTATTAATATTAGTAATTTTAATAATTGTATGTTTTTGATTATTTGATGATTTGGTTAAGACCAGTTTGTGACAAGGGTCACAGAACAGGTTCGTTTATTTAAGTTGGACTCCGTTAGGGCCGTCTAATTAAGTACGAAAGATATTAGATAACTGATAAATACCCGTGTGTAATGGGGTATTATATTTTAACACATAAGAGTGTATGTATCAGCTTCTTTTATCCATTTTCTTGAACATTCCCAAACAAGAACGTACCTAAACTCTTTCACCTTGAAACCCTAAATTGATCCAAGCTTGAAATTGATTTGTGAAGCTATAGGAACTGAATTATATCATCTTTGTAAGCATCTATCCAGGTTAGCATGCTTGAATTCGTGGTTTAATTCTTAAGAATTGGGTTTTGGGTGTAAAATGGGTTTTTGATGAATATGAGCTTGAATCTTCATGTTTTATGTTTGTAAGTGTTAATTGTTGTTAGAAAGAGTTTCTATATAGTTTATATGATGTATTTGAAGTGGTTTTGGTGTTAGAACTTGCAAAAATCGAGTTTTTGGGTCAAAAACGCGAAAAACAGCGTGCTGGAGCGGTTCTTCAGCTCCCACATGAGTGAAAGGTCACCCGCACGAGTGACCACACTTTTGAGGGTCAACCACAAGTGTGAGGACTCACTCGCACGAGTGAGGCCTCAGCCACGCGTGTGAGCACCGGTCAAATTTGTGAAAACTTGTTTTGGTCATAACTTTCAAACCGTAACTCCATTTTCAACGAATAAACTATCGTTGGAATCATCTAGAAGTTTAATTTATAATGATAAGGTTTTAAAATAATAATTCAAATTTATTTTGGGTCAAAGTTATTCGGAAGCGTGTATGCTCCATTTTACGCTCATACGGGAGTTGTTATTGAAAGGGATTTTGGGTAAACTTGCCCATAATGGATCATAAGCTTATTTGAGTAACTTAATAGCATGATTTGATGGTATGATATCAATTATTCGTTGAATATTACTACTGTTATTCATCAGTCGCACGAGTGAGCATTCACTCGTATGGTTGAGGTAGTCAACCGTGTGGTGAACCGTGCGAGTGAATGGTGATGAGCAATTTATGTTTTGATTGTGATGATACGTACAGATGATACGTGACTCGTACGAGTCACTAGTCACTCATGTGATGAACCGTACGGATCATATGATTCATTGTAGGATGTTTGGTCATAGACAAAACGTACGAGTGAGTTGTCAACCGCACGGTTGAGTGTTCTCAAATGTGCATGTGATGGTGTTACTCGTACGGTTGACAGACCACTTGTAAAGTGATTAAGTGTTGGATTTAGTGTTGTTTTCTTATTGTTGGGTTGTTATCAAGATATGATTACTGACTCGGATTGTATCATTCTCAGGTGATAAAGGAACGGAGAAGACTCAGTAACATTAGACCACTGAGTTCTTGCTGGTAATTGGTGAGTGGGACTATCCTTATGGATATTGGTATTTAGTAACAAGTGTAGTTACTACCCGCTGTTTGGTTAATATAGATTATGATAATCTATGTATGCATGTTATTTATTATTGTAATGATAAGTAGTAGGTTATACTACTGTTATCAGGTTTCTGCTTAGATTGAAATAGTAGAATGCCTGATTAGATTGCCTTGTGGTTATTAGTGATGTTACCTACGGTGAGATTGTAGGTGGGTTATGTGTACATTAGGGAACTGGGCGTGTATAGAAGGGCCAGTACCATCCGTGTATAGAAGGGACGGAAGAGGTCACCGTGTATAGAAGGGTTGGGCTCGAGGGTTATTGTACGGGTAGTATACTGCAATTGAAGTATGTAAACGTCAGGAGAGGTATACTGTGGGACAATAACTTGAGCTATCGGTACGGCTCTAGCATGATCAGCTAGTAGTTGTAGACCTGGCAGGGTCAACGATCCTCTTGGGATTTTATAGCTGTTAGTGCTATGTATAACCGTTAGTGCTATGAGAGTGAATAGCTGTGTAAAGCTATTGATATCATTAGTGAGTAGCTATGTATAGCTATGGATACCTTTATTATATAGGTATGTAAGGCTGTGTAGTATAGTGCCTTTGGTGCCTTTACTGAATAGCTTGTTGATGTTATTGCTACTCTGTTAATTGAATCACTGCCTAGCTCTGTATGATATAGTTGAGTAATGCTATATTATGTGATAGTTGTGTAATGCAATGTCCTTATACCCTTGACATAATGCATGATCCCTAAAAGCTAGGTTTGGTACTTTGTATTAGTATCTATTGGGATATCTCACTCACTTAGCGTCGTGCTAATCCCCCACATTTTCTCCCCTGCAGGTTATGTTGTTTGAATGCTTGGGACGGGAGAAGATAGTTGTACTTTGGTTATGATTGACACACTGAAGAACTCTGATGTCGAAATTAACTATGTTTCACTGTTTTGAAAAGTAACACCAGTTGAACTGTAATAAATAGTAACATATATGTTTAATATATGCTTATAACCATGATTTGATAAACTGATATTCCGCTGTGTAATTAAAAAAAAAGTACGGTGTTACAGGTAAAGAGGTCATGCTCTTATACAATGAGAAACGAGATACAATGCGTATGTTAAGCAATAAAAATAACCCATTCTGGAACTGGCACGACGATATTCGCCCGTGGGATCCTGAAGAGTATTCCGCTTCGGGCATGCTCATTTGGTTAGATATCAAAGGTGTGCCTATCACCCGTTGGTCCGAATCTACATTTCGCAAAATCGGTAACTGTTGGGGTGAGGTTTTAGAGTTAGAAAACTACCCCATCAATGAAAAAGGCTCTCAAGATATTTCTCTCGGTAAAGTCCTAATCAAAACCGATACATTCGACTACATCAATGGGCATGTTCATATTCATCATGATGCCAAAGTTACCCATGCATATGTTACTGAAAATGGTAACTAACCAGGCGACTTCAACTCCACAAACAACGAATCCTGTGTTTGGGACGACGTACTCAATCCAACGACTATATTTCTGATGTCATGTCGCATATGGACGATGATCAAGTTAAGGATCATTCTTCGCAAAATTCTGCTAACCGTATGTCCCATCCCAAATTTTTGGAATTGACGAAGGATACCAAGACAATAACCCCGGTAACACCAACGCTTCATCTTCTCACCAGTCCTCCCACAAGTCAATGTCATCAAAACGTGTTGAAACTACCAAATTCCCTTCCAAAAATGATTACTGCTCAACACCCAAACATACCGATAATCTCGAAAAAACAGTTCAACCTCCATCGACTAATTCCCACGTCTCGGAAACAAACGATATTAATGAATCATTAAACTCTCCAACCTCCAACTATCACCCAAATGCCTATGAATCTCCTAAACCCAATAATACTCATATTCCCGTCTCACCTTTGAGCCCAAATCAAATTATGGACAACCTACAATCCAATGGGTTTAATAATGATAACAATAATAAGCCCTTTAATAATATTCCTTGGTCCCCTTATGTTGAGCCCATTAACCTTGATATGGATCCAGCTCTAAACGCTTCAACCCCCATCAATCTGTCAACACCCCCAGCGCATACCCATGAGATCGTAACTGAACCTTCACCAATACATATACATGTCGACAAATGCAACCTCATCATAATCAATGACACCATACCTGTTACAACCGATAATTCAACCCGTAACTCCAACGATACCAGCCACCCAACCCATATTCCCGAAACCATACATGTTACATCCGACATCCTTGAAAGCCCCAAGATTGCTAAAATCAAATCGAACAAAAAAACTAAGATGAAGTCGAAACTACCTGCAAAAGAGAAAAAGAAAAGCCTTCACAAAAAAAATCTAAACTTTAAAAGGGTTACCCGTGATCACATTGCCACTAATCCAACTTTCGTAGCACATCATAACCCAAACCACCCATCGAATCTGTTAAAAAGGGAACATGCTCAAAGTTTCTATACATTAAACATTATGCGCGGAGCGGTCAAAAGCTAAAATTCTCTCAATTGAATCGCAAATCCAACTCAACATCCAAAGCAATCCAAAAACGTATCTAAGCAAACGACTAAGATGAAGAACTCGGGAGACGACAACTCAAACGCTGCAACTGTTAACACCACTGATACAATGGAGTTCGGTTAGGGTATCGGTATACGTTGGGAGCACGATCTTTGATCCTCCATCCTCCCTATTGTGTTATAAGTTTTCTAATGTCTTGCATTTCTCTTAATATTCGTGGTTTGGTCAAGCGGGTAAAATCAAATGGCTCAAAACAATTTGTAAAAAAGAAAATCCGGTTATCCTTGGGTTACAAGAAACCAAATGCGGCCAATCACATGACTTCTTAATCGAATCCTTTTGGTACACTTCAAATATTAAATATGTTCAAAAAGACTCAATCGGGGCCTCGGGGGGATTACTTTTAATTTAGGACCCTTCTACATTTACTTTCAAACAGGCCATCGAAGGTGAATTTTTTCTTGCAATTAAAGGCATATGGGCGGGTTACGACTCTGACATAATATTTGTTGTAACAACCCAACCCGTTATCCAACCAAAATACGCGAAACAATTTTTTTTTATTACAGGTAGGGTGCGCGGCGCGCAGCCCCTTGTGTGCGTGGCGCGCACAAGGTCTGGCAGCCCGCTGTCCAAAATATCCAATTTTCGTTAAAAGATCTCACACTTCCCGACACTTTTAGACTAAACGCTTTTCACAACATTTTATAATATGTAAAACTAACACGTTTCAATAATAACAAGTTTTACGACACCGGGCCCACATCAGCCGTTTTGCGACTTTCGTACAAAATTACAATTTTGACCATATGAGTTTAAGTTCCAAACAAAACTACGAGCATGATGTTTGGGGATAAACTACCCAAATCCTAAGTCGACACCAAAAGTAATCCAAGCAAGCATCAAAAGGGAAATCATCTAATCCCTAGCATACCCTTGCCACGTCCGCCTCCGAACCTAAAAATGTAAACAACGAGAGGGTAAGCTAATGCTTAGTGAATACAATACTTATACGCATACATACATAATTCAATCACTTGCATACACCTACACAAACAGCGCAATATCATTAGCAAACCGCAATAATCAAATAATCATACGTACAACGTTAATAACACTTACACAACCCAAAATACCAATGTCGACATTCGACTCGATGGTGGCCGACGAAGAGCTGTAGGTCAAATACGTTAACCACTCACCACCCATCGCAACGTGTACGTGGCCAACGAAGCGGTAGGTCAAAATCATTAACCACTCACCAATACGCACGATGAGGCCGACGAAAAGTGCAACCGAAACATCAACACTTACCTCAATCACAAGGATGGCCGACGAAAAGCGAAACGGCTTACCATCCTATGATAAGTGGCCAACGAAGAGCGGATCCCCAAATGGATAACATTCACCACTTACCTTAACACACGTATGTGGCCGACGAAGAGCGATAGGTCAAACATTAATCACTCGCCACATAACCAAACATACACATGTGACTGACGAAGAGTGATAGGTCAAGCATTAATCACTCGTCATATAACCAAACGCACACATGTAGCCGACGAAGAGTGATAGGTCAACCATTAATCACTCGCTACATAACCAAACACACACATGTGATCAACGAAGAGCGATAGGTCAAACATTAATCACTCGTCACATGCCTCACCTTCAATCGTGGTTGACAAAGGGTCATTCCTTCCGGATATCACTCACCACATATCGCAACCAAATATAGCCAACGAAGAGCCATCCATACGGATATCACTCACTATATTTTCCAACCCAATTGTGGTCCCCAAAAAGTGAATCCTAACGAATGTCACTTACCACGTCGCATACAAGCAACCAAATTATATACATAAATGTATAAATATTCCACTCACCTTGGTTATGAGAAAGGCAACTCCCGCTTGAGCTCCTAATCGTCCAAATGTAAATCACCTAAGTAATTCACAACAAATAAGCTAAACACTCTAGCTTATACCCAAAACACCAATAAATGCAATATTGACCCATTTGCACTTACTTCCACTTTGACTAAGTCAAATCTCACCCGAAAACCCCCATAATCACAATCGACTAGTGATTATGTTCCAACAACTCATTTTACTCAAGGTTTCATCATCAAAACATATTACTTGCATCAATTTACACAAAACTCATTTTGACCTAATCTCAAGTCAAAACACCCATTTGCAAGCTTACACAATTAATCACTTATAACCTAAGTTAACTAGTGATATTAACACCGGAACATGATTATCAACTAATCAATTTCATCATCCAACCCAAAACCCACCAACAATGGTTATTGAAATGTCCCGTTCATAATGATTATAAACGATTCATATTAATTGATTTCTTTGCGAGGTTTTGACCTCTATATGAGACGTTTTTCAAAGACTGCATTCGATTTTAAAACAAACCATAACCTTTAAAATATTACGACGATTATCAAATAATGATAATCTAAAATATAGCGTTTTTCACACTACCATTATATAATGGTTTACAATAATATTACACATCAACATAAGTCTTCGAATGCAGTTTTTAAATAATATTATACAAGCATGGACTCCAAATCTTGTCCTTAATTTAGTATGCAACAGCGGAAGCTCTTAACAATCACCTGAGAATAAACATGCTTAAAACGTCAACAAAAATGTTGGTGAGTTATAGGTTTAGCCTATATATTTATCAATTCGTATTAATAGACCACAAGATTTCATATTTCCATTTCTTGTAAACAGCATGCATGCATAAAATTCATTCATATGGTGAACACCTGGTAACCGACATTAACAAGATGCATATAAGAATATCCCCATCATTCCGGGACATCCATCGGAAATGATAAAACAACATCGAAGTACTAAAGCATCCGCAACCATGGATGGGGTTTATTAGGCCCAATAGATCTATCTTTAGGATTCGCGTCAATTAGTAGATCGGTTTACTAATTCTTAGGTTACCAAGCAAAAAGGGGCATATTTGGCTTCGATCATTCACCCATATAATGTAGTTTCGATTACTTGTGTTTATTTCGTAAAATATTTATAAAACTGCATGTATCCTCCTCCCAAAAATATTAGATTTTAAAAGTGGGACTATAACTCACTTTCACAGATTTTTCCTTCGTCGGGAAATAAGACTTGGCCACGGGTCGATTCACGAACCTATAACAAATATGTACATATATATCAAAGTATGATCGAAATATATTCACAACATTTTTTATTACGTTTTAATGATTTAAGTTTATTAAGTTAGTTGTCCAACGTTAGTAGCCTACAACTAGTTGTCCACAGTTATCAGTACAGAAATAAATCAATATAAATTATCTTGGATCAATCCACGACCCAGTGTATACAAGCCTCAGGCTGGATCACAACTCAAAGTATATATATTTTTGGAATCAATCTCAACCCTGTATAGCGAACTCGATCATTACAGCATATAGAGTGTCTATGGTTGTTCCAAATAATATATATAGATGGGTCGATATGATATGTCAAAACATTGTATACGTGTCTATGGTATCTCAAGATTACATAATATATGTTAGAATACATTTATAATACAATATAAGTTAGCTAGGATATGATTAGTATAGATTTGTTACAATTTTCACGTAGCTAAAACTAGTAAAAATATCCAATTTTGTTTTACCCATAACTTCTTCGTTTTAAATCCGTTTTGAGTGATTTAAATTGGTATGGTTTCATAATGAACTGAAATTTATGAAATTAAACAGAAAAAGTATAAGTTTATAGTCAGAATTACAGGTTACAAGTCATTTAATAAAGAGGCAGTCATTTTCGTCGAAAGAACGACATCTTGATGACCATTTTGAAAAACATACTTCCACTTTGAGTTTAACCATGATTTTTGGATATAGTTTCATGTTCATAAGAAAAATTATTTTCCCAAAAGGACAACTTTTAAATCCAAGTTTATCATAGTTTTTAATTATCAAACCCAAAACAGCCAGCGGTATTACTACGACGGTGTATGTCCGGTTTTACGGTGTATTTCGTGTTTTCAGGTTTTGAATCATTAAGTTAGCATATCATATAGATATATAACATGTGTTTAGTTGATTTTAAAAGTCAAGTTAGAAGGATTAACTTTATTTGTGAACAAGTTTAGAATTAACTAAACTATGTTCTAGTGATTACAAGTTTAAATCTTCGAATAAGATAGTTATATATATATATATATGAATCGAATGATGTTATGAACATCATTACTACCTTAAGTTTAGTAGGTAAACCTACTGGAAATGATGAAAAAATAACTTGAGCTTCAAAGGATCTTTGATGGCTTGGAAGTTCTTGAAATAGAATCATGACACGAAAACAAGTTCAAGTAAAATTATTACTCGAATTAAGATAGTTATAGTAATAGAAATTGAATCAAAGCTTGAATATGAATATTACCTTGATTTAGAAAGATAACCTACTGTAAATAAAAAAGGTTTCTTGATCTTAGATGATTGCTTGGAATGGATTAGGAAACTTGGAAGTAAACTTGTAAACTTGGAAGTGTTCTTGATGTGTTCTTGAGTAATTGTTTTTATGATGATTATAGATAATAACCAAACCTTGTATTTGTAATTTTTGCTGAAAAAATAGTAACTTAGACGTTCATGGAAGAGTGTGTGTGTTTTGAGAGAGAATTGGGAAGAAAATTGGAAGTGAAATGGAGTGGGTGGTGAGTGGTGAAGGTGAGTGGGGTTAAAAGGAGTTCTTGTTTTTGTTTCCTTGCTCATAAGTCATGCTAGTTGTCTAATTATTGGTTCCACATGTTTGTTGACTATCTAGGGCTGCTAAGAGCTTAATTATTATGTGTATATACCAATAGTATATACGTATAGGAGCTGGGTATTGTACGAGTACGAATACGGTTGCATATGAGTAGAATTGTTGATGAAAATGAATGAGAATGCAATTGTAAGCATTTTTGTTAAGTAGAAGTACTTTGATATGTGTCTTGAAGTCTTTCAAAAGTGTACTAATACATCTAAATACACTACATGTATATACATTTTAACTGAGTCGTTAAGTCATCGTTAGTCGTTACAAGTAAGTGTTGTTTTGAAACCTTTAAGTTAACGATCTCATTTAATGTTGTTAACCCATTGTTTATTATATCTAATGAGATGTTAAATTATTACATTATCATGATATTATGATGTATGAATATATCTTAATATAATATATATACATTAAAATGTCGTTACAACGATAATCGTTACATATATGCCTCGTTTCAAAATTCTTAAGTTAGTAGTCTTGTTTTACATATGTAGTTCATTGTTAATATACTTAATGATATGTTTAATTATCATTTTATCATGTTAAACATAGTGTATCAATATCTTAATATGATTCATATGTATTTAGTAAGACGTTGTTATAACGATAATCGTTATATATATCGTTTCGAGTTTCTTAACTCAATAAACTCATTTTTATGTATATCACTCATTGTTAATATACTTAGTGAGATACTTACTTATCAAAATCTCATGTTAACTATATATATATACATATATATATCATCATGTAGTTTTTACAAATTTTTAACGTTCGTGAATCGCCGGTCAACTTGGCTGGTCAATTGTCTACATGAAACTCATTTCAATTAATCAAGTCTTAACAAGTTTGATTGCTTAACATGTTGGAAACATTTAATCATGAAAATATAGTTTTTAATTAATATATAAACATGGAAAAGTTCGGGTCACTACAGTACCTACCTGTTAAATAAATTTCGTCCCGAAATTTTAAGGTGTTGAAGGTGTTGACGCATCTTCTGGAAATAGGTGAGGGTATTTCAGCTTCATCTGATCTTCACTCTCCCAGGTGAACTCGGGTCCTCTATGAGCATTCCATCGAACCTTAACAATCGGTAGTTTATTTTGCTTAAGTCTTTTAACCTCACGATCCATTATTTTGACGGGTTCTTCGATGAATTGAAGTGTTTCATTGATTTGAATTTCGTCTAACGGAATAGTGAGATCTTCTTTAGCAAAACATTTCTTTAGATTTGAGACATGAAAGGTATTATGTACCCCGGCGAGTTGTTGCGGTAAGTCAAGTCGGTAAGCTACTGGTCCGACACGATCTATAATTTTGAATGGTCCAATGTATCTTGGATTTAGTTTCCCCCGTTTACCAAATCGAACAACACCTTTCCAAGGTGAAAATTTAAGCATGACCATCTCTTCAATTTCAAATTCTATATCTTTTCTTTTAATGTCCGCGTAGCTCTTTTGTCGACTTTGGGCGGTTTTCAACCGCTATTGAATTTGAATGATTTTCTTGGTAGTTTCTTGGATTATCTCTGGACCCGTAATTTTTCTATCCCCCACTTCACTCCAACAAATCGGAGATCTGCACTTTCTACCATAAAGTGCCTCAAACGGTGCCATCTCAATACTCGAGTGGTAACTGTTGTTGTAGGAAAACTCTGCTAACGGTAGATGTCGATCCCAACTGTTTCCAAAATCAATAGCACATGCTCGTAGCATGTCTTCAAGCGTTTGTATCGTTCTTTCGCTCTGCCCATCAGTTTATGGATGATAGGCAGTACTCATATCTAGACGAGTTCTCAATGCTTGCTGTAATGTCTGCCAAAACCTTGAAACAAATTTGACATCCCTATCAGAGATAATAGAGATTGGTATTCCATGTCTGGAGATAACTTCCTTCAAATATAATCGCGCTAACTTCTCCATTTTATCATCTTCTCTCATTGGCAGAAAATGCGCTGACTTGGTGAGACGATCGACTATTACCCAAATAGTATCATAACCACTTGCAGTCCTTGGCAATTTAGTAATGAAATCCATTGTAATGTTTTCCCATTTCCATTCCGGGATTTCAGGTTGTTGAAGTAGAGCTGATGGTTTCTGATGTTCAGCTTTGACCTTAGAATACGTCAAACATTCTCCTACGTATTTAGCAATATCGTCTTTCATACCCGGCCACCAAAAGTGTTTCTTGAGATCTTTGTACATCTTTCCCGCTCCGGGATGTATTGAATATCTAGTTTTATGTGCTTCCTTAAGTACCTTTTCTCCCACATCTTCAAACTTTGGTACCCAAATTCTTTCAGCCCTATACCGGGTTCCGTCTTCCCGAATATTAAGATGTTTCTCCGATCCTTTGAGTATTTCATTCTTCAACTTTCCTTCTTTTACAACTCCCTGCTGTGCCTCCTTTATTTGAGTAGTAAGGTTTGTACGAATAATTATATTCATATATTTTACCCATATAGTTTCTCTGTCATTTCTACTCAAAGTGTCGGCTACCACATTCGCCTCCTCCGGGTGGTAACGAATCTCAAAGTCATAATCATTCAACAATTCAATCCACCTACGCTACCTCATGTTCAGTTGTTTCTGATTAAATATGTGTTGGAGACTTTTGTGGTCGGTATATATAATACTTTTGACCCCATATAAGTAGTGCCTCCAAGTCTTTAATGCAAAAACAACAGCGCCCAATTCCAAATCGTGAGTCGTATAATTTTGCTCGTGAATCTTCAATTGTCTGGACGCATAAGCAATTACCTTTGTTCGTTGTATTAATACACAACCAAGGCCTTGCTTTGAGGCATCACAATATATCACAAAATCATCATTCCCTTCAGGCAATGACAATATAGGTGCCGTAGTTAACTTTTTCTTCTACAATTGAAACGCTTTCTCCTGCTCATTCTTCCATTCAAATTTCTTCCCTTTATGCGTTAATGCAGTCAACGGTTTTGCTATTTTGGAAAAATCTTGGATGAACCTTCTGTAGTAACTTGCCAGTCCTAAAAATTGGCGTATATATTTCGGAGTTTTCGGGGTTTTTTTCGGGGTTTCCCATTTTTCAACTGTTTCAATCTTTGCCGGATCCACCTGAATACCTTCTTTGTTCACTATGTGACCGAGGAATTGAACTTCTTCCAACCAAAATGCACACTTTGAAAACTTAGCGTACAGTTTTTCTTTCCTCAACAACTCTAGCACTTTTCTCAAATGTTCTTCGTGCTCTTGATCATTCTTTGAGTAAATAAGTATGTCATCGATGAAAACAATGACAAACTTGTCAAGGTATGGTCCACACACTCGGTTCATGAGGTCCATGAACACAGCTGGTGCGTTAGTCACCCTAAACAGCATAACCATAAACTCGTAATGACCGTAACGCAACCTGAAAGCAGTCCTCGGAATATCATCCTCCTTTACCCGCATTTGATGATACCCGGAACGTAAATCGATCTTCGAATAAACCGATGAGCCTTGTAGTTGATCAAATAAGTCGTTGATTCTTGGTAGTGGGTAACGGTTCTTGATAGTAAGTTTGTTCAACTCTCGGTAGTCGATACATAACCTGAATGTACCATCCTTCTTTTTGACAAACAAAACAGGAGCTCCCCATGGTGATGTACTTGGTCGTATAAAACTACGTTCTAAAAGTTCTTGTAATTGGCTTTGAAGTTCCTTCATTTCACTGGGTGCGAGTCTGTATGGAGCACGAGCTATTGGTGCAGCTCCCGGTACAAGATCTTTTTGAAATTCAACGGATCGGTGTAGAGGTAGTCCCGGTAATTCTTTCGGAAATACATAGGGAAATTCTTTTACGATGGGAACATCATTGATGTTCTTTTTTTCAGTTTGTACTTTCTCGACGTGTGCTAGAATAGCATAGCAACCTTTTCTTATTAGCTTTTGCGCCTTCAAATTACTAATAAGATGTAACTTCGCGTTGCTCTTTTCTCCATACACCATTATGGGTTTTCCTTCTTCTCGTACAATGCGAATTGCATTTTTGTAACATACGATCTCTGCCCTCTCCTTTTTCAACCAGTCCATACCGATTATCATATCAAAACTCCCTAACTCTACTATCATCAAATCAATCTTAAACGTTTCACTAACCAGTTTAATTTCTCGATTCCGACATATATTATCTGCTGTAATTAATTTACCGTTTGCTAATTCGAGTAAAAATTTATTATCCAAAGGCTTCAGTGGACAACTTAGTTTAGCACAAAAATCTCTACTCATATAGCTTCTATCCGCACCCGAATCAAATAAAACATAAGCAGATTTATTGTCAATAAGAAATGTACTCATAATAAGCTCCGGGTCTTCCTGCGCTTCTTTCGTATTAATATTGAAAACTCTTCCACGGCCCTGCCCACTAGTATTCCCCTGATTCAGGCAATTTCTACTAATGTGGCTCGGTTTTCCACATGCAAAGCAAACTATGGCGACATTATCTATTCCGACATTATTTGTTCTTTTAATTCTGTTAAACTTTGGTCTGTAGGCCTCACACTTTGCCGCACTATGACCATTTCTTCTACACCTGGTGCAAAATGTCATGCAAAACCCCTGGTGATTCTCTTCACACCTTTGGCATGGCTGTTTTTGGTTTTTGTTGCCATTGTTGTTATTGAGATTGTTGTTGGGATTGTTGTGGTTGTTATTGTTATTGGGACATTTGTTGTAGTTGTTGTTGGGATTGCGATTGTTGTTGTTGTGATTGATGTTACTGTTGTTGGGATAGTTGTTACAATTGTGGTTGTGATTGTTGTTGTTGTTGTTGTTGTTGTATTGGTGACTCTTGTCACTGTTTTCCTCCCACTTTCTCTTGACTTGTTTCATGTTGGCTTCTTCGGTCGCCTGCTCTTTAATTCTTTCTTCTATTTGATTTATGAGTTTATGAGCCATTCGACTTGGCTTTTGTATGGAGGCGGGCTCGTGTGAACTCACATCTTCTTGAATTCTTTCTGGTAATCCTTTCACAAACGCGTCGATCTTCTCTTCCTCATCTTCGAACGCTCTTGGACACAATAGGCACAATTCTGTGAATCTTCGTTCGTACGTGGTAATGTCGAAACCTTGCATTCGTAATCCTCTAAGCTCTACCTTGAGCTTATTGACCTCGTTTCTGGGACGATAATGCTCGTTGATCAAGTGCTTGAATTCTGACCACGGTAGTGCATAAGCAGCATCTTGTCCCACTTGTTCTAGATAGGTATTCCACCATGTTAACGCAGTACCTGTGAAGGTATGCGTGGCGTACTTCACCCTATCTTCTTCAGTACATTTACTTATGGCAAACACCGATTCGACCTTCTCAGTCCACCGTTTCAATCCGATTGGTCCTTCGGTTCCATCAAATTCTAATGGTTTGCAGGCAGTAAATTTTTTGTAGGAGCATCCTACACGATTTCTAGTGGCGTTAGTTGCATTGCTAGATTCGGAGTTATTATTGTTGTTTTGCATTGCAGCCTGTACTGCAGCTATGTTAGCAGCAAGAAAAACACGGAAGTCTTCCTCACTCATGTTCAAGTTCTGACGAGTAGTCGGTGTCATTTCCTTCAAAAATAGCCAAAAGAATTAAGTTAATCATATAGAATATTAAGAGTAGTCAATAGTATTTCGTAGCATAATATGAACTCATTTATAAAAGCTTTTTCTTTATATTAGCATTTTATAAGTTTTAATACGGGTAGTACCTACCCGTTAAGTTTATACTTAGTAGCTAATATACAATTCAACTACTACAATTCTATATGAAAAAACTGATAATAATATTTCGCGTTCAAACTTTTATACAATATTTTACAAACTTACAATACAGTTATTTTACATATAACATGAAATATAGCACACAATAACTTTGATACAAGGCAGTTTTGAAGTCAACTCTAGTTAAGCGCAAGTCGTTCAGCAAAGGTAATAAAGACACGTAATTCGTAGGTCCAGAAACAAGTCATGCATTCTGGTTTTACTAAGACTATTTCCCATCCTTAGTTTTGTGAAAAATAACCGTTATGACCGTTGGCTAGGCAGCATGTTGTAACGTCGTCAAAGGGACGAGGGTTTCGTAATGCCCAACAGCCCCGTAACAATCTAAAAACCTTGTTTCTCACCTCAACTACTGAGTCTGTCACTTGTGGGAATGTTTTATTTAACAATTGTAATCCGATGTTCTTTTTCTCACTTTGGTGAGAAGCGAACATCACTAACCCGTAAGCATAACATGCTTCTTTTTGTTGCATGTTAGAAGCTCTTTCTAACTCACGAAGTTCTATGTTGGGATATGTTGAGTCAAAATAGGTTCTTAACCCGTAGCGTAAAATTGCACTTAGGTTCCCCGCATTTAACGCTTTAAAGAAAACACGGTGTAACTTACGGTCTCCCCAATGTGATATACCCCATCTTTCAAATGAAAGCCTTTTATAAACTAAAGCATGCCTGGAACGTTCTTCAAATGTTCTACAAACTAATTTCGTCGTAAATAATTGTGCTGACGAATTCTGACCGACTTTAGACAAGATTTCATTAATCATGTCCCCGGGTAGGTCTTCTAAAATTTTTAGTTGTCTATCCTTAATATCCATTTTGTTTTTATACTGTAAAAATAGACGAGGGTTAGATTCGTAAAAGATAATTATCAAATAAGACAAGCAATTTTCACATACAACATAAAAGTACAAGCACACTTATATTACATATTTTACACCGCATGATTACAACTCTTTATTCCGACTCACTTGTTTATTCTTCTTCGGACTTGTTTCGTTTTGCTAATTTTCTAGGGATATATGGTGTTCCTCTAATACGAGCCGTTGTTTTCACAAATGGTTTAGAAAAACCTGGTGGCTTAGAGGTTCCCGGGTTATTGTTACAACTTAAGAAATACGGGTGTTGACGGTATTTCCCATCGGGATATTTCATGTTAACATAAAGTTCATCGAGGTTGGAATTAGGTTTCTTTATTTTGATGCCCTTTCCCTTATTATTTTCTTTTTCTTTTTCAAATTGGGTCAAGGTAATTTCTATAACATCATCGGAATCCTCATCGGGATCCGATTCATCGGAAAATTGGTAATCTTCCCAATATTTTGCTTCCTTAGCGGAAACACCATTGACCATTATTAACTTTGGTCTGTTGGTTGAGGATTTTCTTTTATTTAACTGTTTTTCTGTGGTTCCTAATATTTCCTCATCCGGAACCTCTTCTTCCGGTTCCACTTCTTCCGGTTCCTCTTCTTTCGGTTCCTCTTCTTCCGGTTCCTCTTCGAGAATTTGCGAATCTTTCCAATATATATTCGACTCTTCATTATTATTAGGTGAGTCGATGGGATTTGTACTAGAGGTAGACATCTATCACACAATATCGAACACGTTAAGAGATTAATATATCACATAATATTTACATGTTAACAATATATATAGTTTCCAACAAAAAGTGTTAAGCAATCATTTTTAAAGAAAACACGGTCGAAGTCCAGACTCACTAATGCCTCCTAACAAACTCAGTTAGACACACACTAATGCAATTTCTGGTTCTCTAAGACCAACGCTCGGATACCAACTGAAATGTCCCGTTCATAATGATTATAAACGATTCATATTAATTGATTTCTTTGCGAGGTTTTGACCTCTATATGAGATGTTTTTCAAAGACTTCATTCGATTTTAAAACAAACCATAACCTTTAAAATATTACGACGATTATCAAATAATGATAATCTAAAATATAGCGTTTTTCACATGACCATTACATAATGGTTTACAATAATATTACACATCAACATAAGTCTTCGAATGCAGTTTTTAAACAATATTATACAAGCATGGACTCCAAATCTTGTCCTTAATTTAGTATGCAACAGCGGAAGCTTTTAACAATCACCTGAGAATAAACATGCTTAAAACGTCAACAAAAATGTTGGTGAGGTTTAGCCTATATATTTATAAATTCGTATTAATAGACCACAAGATTTCATATTTTCATTTCTTGTAAACAGCATGCATGCATAAAAATCATTCATATGGTGAACACCTGGTAACCGACATTAACAAGATGCATATAAGAATATCCCCATCATTCCGGGACATCCATCGGACATGATAAAACAACATCGAAGTACTAAAGCATCCACAACCATGGATGGGGTTTGTTAGGCCTAATAGATCTATCTTTAGGATTCGCGTCAATTAGTAGATCGTTTACTAATTCTTAGGTTACCAAGCAAAAAGGGGCATATTCGGCTTCGATCATTCACCCATATAACGTAGTTTCGATTACTTGTGTCTATTTCGTAAAATATTTATAAAACGGCATGTATTCTCATGCCAAAAATATTAGATTTTAAAAGTAGGACTATAACTCACTTTCACAGATTTTTCCTTCGTCGGGAAATAAGACTTGGCCACGGGTCGATTCACGAACCTATAACAAATATGTACATATATATCAAAGTATGATCGAAATATATTCACAATATTTTTTATTACGTTTTAATGATTTAAGTTTATTAAGTTAGCTGTCCAACGTTAGTATCCTACAACTAGGTGTCCACAGTTATCAGTACAGAAATAAATCAATATAATTTATCTTGGATCAATCCATGACCCAGTGTATACAAGCCTTGGGCTAGATCACAACTCAAAGTATATATATTTTTGGAATCAACCTCAACCCTGTATAGCGAACTCGATCATTACAGCATATAGAGTGTCTATGGTTGTTCCAAATAATATATATAGATGGGTCGATATGATATGTCAAAACATTGTATACGTGTCTATGGTATCTCAAGATTACATAATATATGTTAGAATACATTTATAATACAATATAAGTTAGCTAGGATATGATTAGTATAGATTTGTTACAATTTTCACGTAGCTAAAACTAGTAAAAATATCCAATTTTGTTTTACCCATAACTTCTTCGTTTTAAATCCATTTTGAGTGACTAATTGTTATGGTTTCATAATGAACTGAAATTTATGAAATTAAACAGAAAAAGTATAAGTTTATAGTCAGAATTACAGGTTACAAGTTATTTACTAAAGAGGCAGTCATTTCCGTCGAAAGAACGACATCTTGATGGCCATTTTGAAAAACATACTTCCACTTTGAGTTTAATCATGATTTTTGGATATAGTTTCATGTTCATAAGAAAAATCATTTTCCCAGAAGGACAACTTTTAAATCAAATTTTATCATAGTTTTTAATTATCAAACCCAAAACAGCCTGTGGTGTTACTACGACGGTGTATGTCCGATTTTACGGTGTTTTTATTGTTTCCAGGTTTTGAATCATTAAGTTAGCATATCATATAGATATAGAACATGTGTTTATTTGATTTTAAAATTCAAGTTAGAAGGATTAACTTTGTTTGCGAACAAGTTTAGAATTAACTAAACTATGTTCTAGTGATTACAAGTTTAAATCTTCGAATAAGATAGTTATATATATATATATATATATATATATATATATATATATATATATATATATATATATATATATATATATATATATATATATATATATATATATGAATCGAATGATGTTATGAACATCATTACTACCTTAAGTTTAGTAGGTAAACCTACTGGAAATGATGAAAAAATAACTTGAACTTCAAAGGATCTTTGATGGCTTGGAAGTTCTTGAAATAGAATCATGACACGAAAACAAGTTCAAGTAAGATTATTACTCGAATTAAGATAGTTATAGTTATAGAAATTGAATCAAAGCTTGAATATGAATATTACCTTGATTTAAAAAGATAACCTACTATAAATAACAAAGGTTTCTTGATCTTAGGTGATTGCTTGGAATGGATTAGGAAACTTGGAAGTAAACTTGTAAACTTGGAAGTGTTCTTGATGTGTTCTTGAGTAATTGTTTTTATGATGATTATAGATAATAACCAAAACTTGTATTTGATTATTTTTGCTGGAAAAATAGTAACTTAGACGTTCATGGAAGAGTGTGTGTGTTTTGAGAGAGAATTGGAAAGAAAATTGGAAGTGAAATGGAGTGGGTGGTGAGTGGTGAAGGTGAGTGGGGTTAAAAGGAGTTCTTGTTTTTGTTTCCTTGCTCATAAGTCATACTAGTTGTATAATTGTTGGTTCCACATGTTTGTTGACTATCTACGGCTGCTAAGAGCTGAATTATTGTATGTATATACCAATAGTATATACGTCTAGGAGCTGGGTATTGTACGAGTACGAATACGGTTGCATAGGAGTAGAATTGTTGATGAAAATGAATGAGAATGCAATTGTAAGCATTTTTGTTAAGTAGAAGTACTTTGATATGTGTCTTGAAATCTTTTAAAAGTGTACTAATACATCTAAATACAATACATGTATATACATTTTAACTGAGTCGTTAAGTCATCGTTAGTCGTTACATGTAAGTGTTGTATTGAAACCTTTAAGTTAACGATCTCATTTAATGTTGTTAACCCATTGTTTATTATATCTAATGAGATATTAAATTATTACATTATCATGATATTATGATGTATGAATATATCTTAATATGATATATATACATTAAAATGTCGTTACAACGATAATCGTTACATATATGCCTCATTTCAAAATTCTTAAGTTAGTAGTCTTATTGTACATATGTAGTTCATATTTAACATACTTAATGATATGTTTAATTATCATTTTATCATGTTAAACATAGTGTATCAATATCTTAATAGGATTCATATGTATTTAGTAAGACGTTGTTATAACGATAATCGTTATATATATCGTTTCGAGTTTCTTAACTCAATAAACTCATTTTTATGTATATCACTCATTGTTAATATACTTAGTGAGATACTTACTTATCAAAATCTCATCTTAACTATATATATATATACATATATATATCATCATGTAGTTTTTACAAATTTTTAACGTTCGTGAATCGCCGGTCAACTTGGGTGGTCAATTGTCTATATGAAATTCATTTCAATTAATCAAGTCTTAACAAGTTTGATTGCTTAATATGTTGGAAACATTTAATCATGCAAATATAGTTTTTAATTAATATATAAACATGGAAAAGTTCGGGTCACTACAGTTATCAACACCATTTACTAGCTCAATCACCCACTTATCAATTACTGGGTTTACTCAAGAACACCCAAATCAAAACCCCAATTATGAACACTAATCAAACTATGAAAACTCGGAGTTAGAACTTACCAATACTACCACAATGTAGCCGTGAACGAGATGAACAACTTTAACACGTGCGACTTCGATCGATTCAAGCTTCTTCTTCCCCAAATGAAGCTTTCACTCTCTAAACTCTTTTTCCCACTCAAGGGTTTGAGGTTGAAGATGAAAGAATGGGGATAAGATTGTGGACTTGATTGAGTCCACCAGTCTGCCTTTTGTGGCCTAAAACTGTCCCCCAAGTGAAATGACCAATATGCCCTCATTTAACTTAATTAGAAAAGGCAGAATTCTGTTGCAGGAACAGTACGCGACGCGTACACACTCAAAATCAGTCTGTGAGTTTCAGTTTAATACAGTTTGATTATTCGACGTTTATGTACACATGTACACTTGGGTTTAGGGTCTTACATTTGTAAACGTATACGGTCCACACTCCCACAAGAAAAAACTCCGTTTTTGGTCCGAACTCTCTAATCTCATCGACTCATTCAATGTCCCCCATATTATCTTTGGCGATTTCAACGAAGTAAGATCCAAATCCTAACATCTCAATTGCATCTTTAAACAAACATTTGCCATTAACTTAAATAATTTCATAAAAAACTCCAACCTTATTGATCTACCACTCGGAGGAAAAAGGTTCACTCAAATTTGTTTCAATAAATTAAAATTTAGCAAACTTGATCGATTCCTTATATCAGAAAGCATCCTAAAATTATGGCCTGACATCTCATCTAAAACACTCGATTTCGGGATCTCTCTGATCACTGCCCGATCATCCTAAAAAATTCCTTCGTCAATTTTGACCCTAAACCTACACGTGTTTTCGATACCTGGCTTAAACTAAAAAATGCCGACGAAATAATTAAATCCACACGGCTCCTTCCTGTCAATGGCAACCGCGCAGATTGCATCCTTCGTAATAAACTAAAAAATGTTAAACTTGAACTTAAAAAATGTAGTTCACAATTAAACAACCTCGACACTGAAATTAAATCACACCTTGATGCTTCCAGTGAATGGGAAAAACTCGCCGAAAGTAGGCCACTAACTGAACCTGAAAGATTAAGTTGGGTAAATGATAAAATATAACACATTGAAAAAGAAAAGAAGAAATCTAACGTGCTCAAACAAAAAGCCCGCATCAAATGGAATCTCGAGGGAGATGAAAACTCTAAATACTTCCACAACTACATTAAAAGACGTGCTAATAAAAATAACATCTGTGGCATTTCCTTAAATGGATCATGGTCCGAGGATCCAAACATTATCAAAAATAGGGCACTAAAATAGTTCGAGACACTTTTCAAATCCAAAAAAAAAAAAAAAAAAAAGGAAGTTGCCCATTCGATAACGAAACGGAACATTCCTATATCACCCAAGATGATAATCTTCTACTTGAAGCCCGATTTTCTGAAACTGAAGTGTGGAATGCACTTCAAGACTGAGATAGCTTGAAAGCTCCCGGTCCTAACGGCTTCAAGATGAAATTCTTCAAAAAATATTGGTGATTGATCAAAGAGGACCTTATTAATGCCTTAGATTGGTTTTGGCTCAACTCCGAAATATCTAAAGGTTGTAACGCCTCTTTTTTCACTCTAATTCCTAAGAAAGCCAACCTAAACAGATATAATGAATACTGTCCAATATGCCTTATCGGTAGCTATTACAAAATCCTCACCAAAATCCCATCAAATCGTCTCTCGAAAGTCATCCATAAAATAATCGGAATCGAACAAACCGCTTTTCTAAAAGCTAGAAACATACTTGATATTGTCCTAATTGCAAACGAATTAATAAACGAACTCAAAAGAAAAAAGAAAAAAAAGGCCTCATATTCAAAGTGGACTTCGAAAAGGCATTCGACTGCATCGAGTGAGATTTCCTTTTCGACACTATAAGGTGCTTGGGGTTCGACACTAAATGGATAAAACTCATTCATGCCTGCCTTTCATCCTCTTCCATCTACATTCTCCTCAACAGGTCCCCGACCTCGGAATTCACACCTAGTACGGGTATTCGTCAAGGAGGTCCAATTTCCCCTTCCTCTTCATCATTGCTGCTGAAGGTCTCAACATCCTTGTAAAACGTGCAATCGCAAACGACCAATTATGTGGTATTTGCATTGGTCATGACAAGGTTGTTGTGTCCCACCTATAATATGCCGATGACACAATCTTCTTCGACGAATGGAGTAAACGCAATGCAAAAAATATTTCCAAACTACTTAAATGCTTTGAAAATATATCAGGCCTAAAAGTAAATGATATTGCTATAAACATACATATATTTCGACGCAATATCATTTATATTTCATATTCTTTTATCGTTTACAAGGACATTAGATTCACATTTTATGAGAAAAGCAACGAAAGTAATACACATGTTAAAGTTGGAAGAAAAGACAATAAACGACGAATTTAAACCAATTATATATCGAGAAAATGTTTATCCGAAATCAAGAATAAAAGATGAAAAATATGCCAGTTCAAGATGATCGAAGAAAAAGAGTTCAAATGAAAGCTCCAAATCAATATACGTCAACACGAAACACAGGGTCAACAGAGAACAAAAATAAAAAATACAAACCTGCCATTTACTCTTACGCGGATCGCGTAATACATTACGCGAAACGCGTAATGTTGTGACACATTTCCAGATTTCATGTTACTCTTACGTGGAACGTGTAGATACCACGCGAAATGCGTAATGTTTGATCCAGATCCAGATTCAAGTTCACATGGGACGGTTGCTTTTGGGTTTAGTATTACTACTTTACAGTCCTTTTCAGCTTTACATAATTAAAAGGAGTATACAGCTCAAGCCTACCTACTACTCATTTTCTCTACATGTTAAATACGGAGTGCCATTTTACAAGCAAAGAGAGTAGTTAGTTTAGGTAGATAACAAAACTATATACAACCTACTGTCTCAATTTATTTTCCATATTACTCCGTATCAATTTATTTCATTTTAATTCCGTACCAAAATAAATTTCAAGTTCAAGTTAGATAGTTTCAATATTGTAAGAGTGGTACTGTTCGTGTACACGGGTGTTTTTATTTTCAATTTCTACCATTTGAAGTCAATGAGGGTAAAGTTTATTGTAAGTTGTTCCGTTTAAATTTTAAGTATTTCATTATTGTTGTTATTTAAATTACCATTATTATTGTTAGAATCATTATTATTGTTATTATGTGTATTATATTATGTTTTTATTTTTACTCCCGTCCTATTATTATGATTAGCTAGTTTACTCCTGTGTTTGATTAGATGTAGAGCCCCTCGATTATGGATTGTTATCATTTAGAACACTAAAATGTAACTTTGATTATCTTTAATATTGTGTCTAGCTAAAAGAACCATTGTTATATAATTAGATATTTAATCCCTATCACTTAATTTATTAGATAAAAATAGCGAAAGTTATTTTTATTAATATAGATTATGCTTCAACACTAAAAGTGGTTTAGACGAACTTATGGATAAATTATTAACACCAATTTAGAAATAAGATTCGGTGGTTTGGATAATATTATAGTTCATATAATCGTGAAATTGTAAAAGGAAAACCGTTACGATTTAAGTTTTGGCGAAAGTCAAAACTAGGCTAGGTCTCAATTTAAATAATCGGGGTATAGTTGACTCGCTAAAATAAGATTTAACGAAAGTTAGATTTAATTTTAGTTAGTTAAGATTTTATATAAATTCGAAAGAAAAATATATAAAGTCAACATTTTAAGTATTACAATTGTTATTTTAGTCATTTTAGATATTGTGTTCAATCAAAAGATCCATTATTATGTAAATTTAATACTTAATCCCCGTCACATAGTTTATTGAATCATTTAGCGAAAGTTAAATTGGTGATATATAAAATATGCTTCAACGCTATTTGTGATCTAGACAAAACGTAGGATTATATTCCTGACAAAAATATAAGAATACGGATTTGGTGATGTGGTGGTATTAAGATTTATATAGTCATGAAATTATAAGAAGGGAAACCATTTTAGTTTAGGTTTTAATGAAAGTTAAAACTAGGTTGAATCACAATTCGAATGATCAGGTATAGTTGATTTGTTAAAATGAGATTAGCGAAAGTTAAGTTGAATTTTAGTAAATCAAGACTTTATGAAATCGAAAGGTTATCACGAAGTTATATACTATATAATATTATAACCGAACTTAACAACAATCCATAGTATATTGATTATGAATTGTCTATGATTCATATCAACGAGGGGGACGAAATCTAAGTAAATACACTTTCTTATATTTTTATTTCTTGTAATTTTTATTATTATTTTAGTTAATTATATCCAAAACCAAAAACCAATTAAAACCCACTTAAAAGTATAATTAATTGTTGTTAGATTCTTGAATACGCTTCTCCCTGTGGAACGAACTTGACTTGCCAGTATCTATTGCTGCACGATCGGGACCAGTTGCCCGTAGTGTGATAATATTTATTAAGTTAGTTTAATTATAAAATTTAAAGGTCGGTTTTATCACATCAGTAAATCTTAAAAAAGCAATCTTTATGGAGTTGGGATCTCACAAAATGATGTCGAGAACATGGCAAACTACATTAATTGTTCGGCCGGTTCAACTCCATTCACCTACCTAGGGCTACCCATCGGTGTCCCTTCCACAAAAGCTTCCTCTTGGCAACCAGTCATTGATAAACTCGATAAGCGACTCTCCGAATGGAAAGCAAAATCTATTTCATTCGGAGGTCGGCTTACCCTAATCAAATCTGTCATATCCAGTATTCCTATTTACTACTTCTCCTTATTTCATGCTCCCTCTAAAATAATTAACATACTTGAATCTAAAAGAAGAACATTTTTTTGGGGCGGTTCGGACTTGGACAAAAAAATCAATTGGATCAAATGGGAACACATTTATTACCATATTAAACACTGGGTCGTTATCTTGCAAAAAAAAAAACTCCCTATTATGCAAATGGTGGTGGAGATTCGCCAATGAAAAAAACGCTTTATGAGTCAAAATCATATCAAGTATATACGGGGAGGGGGAGGGGTTTGTACTACTGTTTTATCTAGAAATGTTTCAGGTTGTACAATATGGAAAGAAATCATCAAGGCCAGTAAAATTGCGGATAATCTTGGTGCAAACTTCTCCAACTCGATAACAAAGAATATTGGCAATGGTAATGGTACTAAATTCTGGCAAGAAATATGGTGTGGTTCCGAAAAATTTTGCACACTTTTTCGAAGACTTATACTTGCTCAATACCAATCAAAACGCCTTGGTTGCGGATCACATCACATCAACTAACTCTGTCACGATCGGCAAATGGAACTGGTCACGTGCCCCTTACGGTCGCGCACTCAACGAATTAACGGAACTAGACAATCTGTTGGCTTCCATCACCCTCTCCGACAAACCCGATTCATGGAAATGGAACTTAGAGCAATCCGGCATTTTTACAACAAAAGCCCTCGCATCTATACTCGACAACTTAAAACTTGGAACCCCATCCACCATCTTGAAGACACCAAAAAATAATCTAATACCTCAAAAAAATCAACATTTTTATGTGGAGAGTAACACTTGGTAGAATCCCGACACGCATTGAACTCGACAAACGTAACATTGATCTCGACACATTACTTTGCCCATTATGTATCTTACATGTCGAGTCCATCGAACATGTCATCTTTCATTGCCCGCTCACTTCATTCGTTTGGAACTAATCTTACAATGGTGGAACCTTCCCGACAACACCCTTTCCAAGATCTCAGACGTCACTACAAACGAACAATCATTCACTTCATCTAAACACGGTGCACACATTTGGCAACCCACGAAATGGGCCTCATCATATATTATATGGAAATACCGAAATCTTAAGGTCTTTAGCAAAAAAGATTGGTGCGGCAACACAATTCTCTCCGAAATACTAACACAATCATTTGGGTGGATATCTAAAAGATTTAAAAAATCAACAATCGAGCGGCACCAATGGCTTATCAACTCATCCTACTACACCTTCTCGAATCATCAAAGATCGGGCATCGGCTAATTCGGTTTTGTGAAGCCCTCCACACTTCACGTTTCGTGGTGTGGGTATACATTTCTCACTTGGTTAAATGGAAAGTAGTCGTCAACTTTGTCATCGCAGTTGCGGTACTGTTTAGGGGCTTCTTTCCAACTTATTTTTTCAAGTTCCTTGGTGTCTAATGTTTCCCTTTTCATGTGCGTGTTTGTGTCGCTTTTCCATTTCGTTTCACTTTAATGTAAATGTATACTTTATAGGGCTTTGTAATTTTTCGATATATCAATAAAAATTTACTTGTTTTTCAAAAAAAAAAAAAAAAAAGTTAATTGGGTACTTAATACGGGTTACAATATTTTGAGCCTCTTAGAATATTGGACCATGTGCACTTTCATAGGTTGCGCAATCTAATATTCGGGCTTGATCATCCTAATGTGCTGATGGTAATTGAAATTCTTTATATATGAAGATTTTAGAACGCCAATAAAGCTTATACAACTAACATACATGAAATAAAAAAAATTAAAAAGAATAAATTGCTGTTAGAAAATAAGTGTATTACATAATACGGAGTAGTAAAAAAATCTTCTAACTATAAAATCAAATTAATGTAAATAGCATAAACTGGTGACCAGTAAGTAAGCTTTAGTGTGTTGATAAATAAATAAATAAATTTACATATAAAATTATAAAATAAGAATTGACCTTTTTCTCTCCAACTCAAAGACACATAAGATTGAAAAAAAAAAAAAAAAAAAAACGTTATCTTATCTTCTTTTTCATACCAAGGTGTGAAAAAGAAGAATTTATCTAGATACCAAGGAGTCATTTCCGTTTTCCCCAAACTCATGTCTAAATAAATAATGAATTTATCTAGATACCAAGGAGTCATTTCCGTTTTCCCCAAACTCATGTCTAAATAAATAATAGTAGTAATAAAATAAATTATTATATATACACAAGTAGTCAAATCAAACCCACAATTGAGTAATACTTTAACAACTTGCCATCTAAAAAAACGCACCTATAAACATCATCTCCACCCACACACAAACTAACAATAAATTCTTATCTACAATTCATCAATATCCATTTCTCCATCAACATTTTCTTATAGATTATCTCATCACAAACATGGGAACCAAACCCATAACCCAAAAAAACCTAATGATCAAAATCCTCACAACACCTTTTCGGGCCATACGCAAAGCCAAAGACTTCTACATTCGTAGCATAACCGATTGCGCCAACCACACGAATTACGCTAGGCCCGTTATGACCTATGGTAACCCGTTATCTAGGACCACAAGCGCGAGCTCGTTTGGGTCAAGCGTTGCGAGTGAAGATCTTAGGGAACTTATTAGAGCTAACTCCACAACTAGTATGAATAATGTTAATATAAATAGGTCTGATCTTGAATTGTACATAAAACATCAACAACAACAACAACAACAACAACAACATATGATGATTATGGGATCAAGAAAAGTACCGAGGAGTGTGAGTGTTGGGATGGGTCGAATTGATGAAGATGTTGCGGTTTCGAGTTTTAATGAAGAAGAAGATTTGGGTAGAAAGGTGAAAAGTGATCATATGGTGTTTAATAGAAGTAAATCTCATGCAGTTACAAGTAATACCAAGGTTAATAGTTATTCTTGAATGATTTTTCTTTTTCGATTTTATATAATATATTGTCCTTTTGATTTTGGAATTTGTGTAACAACTAAGTTACTATCGATGATGAAATGCAAGATCTTGAAGAGTTAATTTAGGTTATGAAATAATAGAATCAGGGCACGTCCCAATAATTTAAGTACTAGGTAAAAATAAGGACTATTGAATCGTAACGAATTATATAATTTATTCAAAAAATACTCTTATTTTTTTAGGACATTTAATTATTATTTTTAAGTTTATTGTGTTTCGCGTTCACTGCTTCAGTTATGTTTCTCTTTTTTCCATACTTTTCCCAAATCTTTGAATATATATATATATATATATATATATATATATATATATATATATATATATATATATATATATATATAGTGGTAGGATCAAGAGGGAAGTAATCAAGCGGGGGAAGCAAAAAAAAAATTTTTTTCGTTTTTTGAAAAAACCTTGTTCACGAACATTATAGATGGGATGAAAATATGAACATTTAGTAGAGACGCTTTGTGATAAATGTTTTTATTTTGGCGGAAAAACGCTCGAAGAAGTAATATATAACAATTCTCGTGTTTTTCTAGCGTATGTTGAGGTTTTAGCTATTGGGGTTTAGATATTAGGGTTTAGAAATTTAGGGTTTAGGGTTTAGATTTAGGGTTTAGATTTAGGATTTAGATTGAGTTTTTAACACGAACGGTTTAGAGTTTAGAGTTTAGGGTTTAGGGTTTGGTGTTTTGGGTTTATTGTTTAGGGTTTAGGGTTTAGGGTTTGGTGTTTTAGGTTTATGGAATAAACCCAAAACACCAAACCCTAAACCCTAAACTCTAAACTCTAAATCGGGCTAAATTTTACTTCACAAAACATAAAAAAAAAACGTTCATATTATTCACGAACAATATTATCTTGAATGTTATTTTTGTCGATCGTTTTTCCGCCTAAATAATAACATTCATTACGAAGTGTCTCTTCTAAATGTTCATATTTTCGTGTGATCTTGATGCCGGAAAAAAAAATTCCAAAAAAAAAGAAAAAAAAATTTGCTTCCCCCCGCTTTCCCCCTATTGGTTACTTCCCCATTGATCCTGCCCCTATATATATATATATATATATATATATATATATATATATATATATATATATATATATATATATATATATATAGTGGTAGGATCAAGAGGGAAGTAACCAATCGGGGGAAGCGGGGAGAAGCAAAAACTTTTTTTTTCTTTCGTTTTTTGAAAAAACCTTGTTCACGAACATTATAGATGGGATGAAAATATGAACACTTATTAGAGACACTTTGTGATAAATGTTTTTATTTTGGCGGGAAAACGCTCGAAGAAGTAATATATAACCATTCTCGTGTTTTTCGAGCGTATGTTGAGGTTTTAGCTATTGGGGTTTAGATATTAGGGTTTTATAGGGTTTAGATATTAGGGTTTAGAAATTTAGGGTTTAGGGTTTAGATTTAGGATTTAGATTGAGTTTTTAACAAGAACGGTTTAGAGTTTAGGGTTTAGGGTTTAGGGTTTAGGGTTTAGGGTTTGGTGTTTATTCCATAAACCCAAAACACCAAACCCTAAACCCTAAACTCTAAATCGGGCTAAATTTTACTTCACAAAACATGAAGAAAAAAAAAAACTTTCATATTCTTCACGAACAATATTATCTTGAATGTTATTTTTGTCGATCGTTTTTCCGCCTAAAAAATAACATTCATCATGAAGTGTCTTCTAAATGTTCATATTTTCGTGTGATCTTGATGCCGGAAAAAAAACGGGAAAAAAAATTATTTTGCTTCCCCCCGCTTCCCCCCGATTGGTTACTTCCCTATTAAACCTGCCCCTATATATATAATGGACTCCTGAAAACTCTTGGCCCTGAACGGTCGATCAACTTATTCCCCCTCCGAGCCTCCCCCAAAGAGAATGATTAGGCGTTTAATAATTTAAAATTTGTCATTCAGGGATCAAACAAACCCGTCAAAGTTAACCAGTTTAATACTTAGTGCTAAATTACTAAAATAGTCAAATCAAGCGCAACCTTATTAGAGAAAATTAAATAAAATATAACTACTTGGAGGCCAGATGGGAAAAAGATTCTTTTTTATTTTTAAAGAGAGATGTTATCAGCTATTTTATGTTTTATGTGTCGACGACTAGCTATTAGACCGGTCACATTGTAGCGTGATATGGCCTGCATCATTATCATCGCGCCACAGTGCGACGTGATAGTGGCAAATTTTTCAGGCGTGATTGTTGCATCACACAAAGAAGAGAGGCGTGAAGTGGGTGGGAACGAATCGAGGAGAGCCACGTGTCCAGATCAATTTACATTCTCTATTTTGATAATGATTATTGTAAGTAACTAAAGGGAGGGTGAATAGTTACTTAACACGATTTTTAACACTTTTTCGATGATCAACAATATTTGAACAATCCTTGATCATTTTAATCAACTCAAACCAATGTGTGTCGTGTTTATGTTTGTAATAATGCGGAATGTAAAGTAAAGAACATAAACACAAGGATTTATAGTGGTTTTGGTGGATGTTAACTAATCCACCTTAATCTACTCTCCGATTCACTAATCGGGAGTTTTGCTTCACTAAGCACCTTTCTCCAAATTCAGTGGAGATCCGATTTATAAGCCTTGTACTTCTCCTTAGACAACAAACCTAATCCTTCTATCCCTTTGAAAGATTACCTCTAACTTAGATCAACTTGTCTTTACCTTGGACAAATATTAATTCCCAATGAAATTAATCAACTCGCTAGTTCCCTTTAAGGAAAATGATAGCTAAGCTAGCATATGCTTCTAGTTACAAGGTACACGACTCACCCTTTCTAATAATGACAATCCTAAGACAATTCTAAGGATTAATACAACACTATGTAAACTCACAATGATAAGAATTTGATAGTAAGTTTACAATCTCTTCTATAATCTATGAGATTATAGAACTTCTCTTGCTAATCACAAACATATGTATATGAGTTATGTTCTTGTGATTCTCTGATGATTTTGAGTTGTAGCATGCAAGACGTTCAAGTCTTCAAAGTTCTCCAAGTCTTGCTATTTATATGGAGAGAGATAAAAAGTAGTCGTTGCTGCGGCTGGGACCACGGTCGACCGTGGGTCGACCAGTCGACCGCACGTGGTCCAGTTCAAAATTCCTATCCGTTGCATAGCCATTTGAATCAGTTTTGAACTATAATCTTTGAACTCTTTACTTCATTTCTTTGAACTCTTTACTTCATTTAATACCTGCAAAAGATACCCAACATCCTATACAAGTAATATATGCATTAAGTGTTCATTTACCTTGGATGTATTGCCTTGATAGTGACTTGTCATGCTTAAAGTGAAAAGTGTAACATTCTTGGATACAATTCATGATAATCATTTGAGGAAATCTCAGTTTTGTCATAATATTTTTTTGTAATTAACACATTTGCTAAAGTCCTATTGGTTGGTCAACATGTCATTGATGACAACAACCCACTTTAATCATAAAGCACATTAGTATTCAATTTTAAACCTGTTTATGAATTAATTGTGTTCATGAAGTCTTAACAATTTAAGTAAGTAATGTCAGTTAAACATGTTATAAGACATCAAGTTAATCAAGTCTACACCATACTTAAACTTGATTTTAGACTTAAGCAAATATATGTGTATTAATGATTCTTTATCCTTTTAAGATTACTAGATTATGACATGTTAAGCATTAAGTAGCATAAGCATATATTGAAGTAGTCCAAATACAAGTTGATATATTTCCAACTTGTAACACATAGCAAGACAAGGTTCATACATATACATATACATATACATATTAACTACTTAGCAAGTTAGCATTTAGCACATAGATAAATAATACTCATGTATTAATAGCAAGTAATCAAGTAATATTCATGTAACGACTAGCAAGAGATCACTAATTAATCTATGATTAAACATATAGTGATACCATAGCATTAAACTAAGGCCATGTAAGTTTTACTTGCAAAGTGGCATTTGCAAAATTAATGTATAAGTGTACATTATTGTCCAACACATGTACAATGAAGGAGCAACTATTGGTTGGGACTTAATGACCATCCTAGGTATGTCTAAATGCATTTTAGATGTACATATTTTCCTATAACACTTATGTGTTGTTTCTTAATCAATGCTTAATCGTCAATAAGGTGTCATTAGGTGTGATTAACCAAAATTAGTGTTCTAGTGACTAAAACTCCTTTGGATATGAAGGAGGCAACTATTTTGAGCATGTTTAAACAAGTTTCATAAATAATAGATGCTGAAGTGGTCAAACTAAATTTTATCAAAAGTTCGGACAGTGACTTTTACGGTCGACCCACGGTTGACCGTGAGGTCGATCGTGCACTCTTGGTTCCACAAACCAGGGTGCAGGATTCCACATTCTGACCTACGGTCGACCGTGGACTGAACCGTGTAGCCTAAACTTCAATCTAAGCTTTGTTTTGGTTTTGGTCTTTTGTTAGAGTAAATATGGATTAGTGAACTTGTATATTTATGTCAAGATGTCTACCATCACCTCTAGTGCATGTGTATATGTCATCATCAAAACACTTATTGTTATGGGTTAAGATTAGTATAGTCATTAAGCATAATCTCACATTAACCTACATTCTCCCCCAACAATTTTCTATTTTGATTTTTAACGAATTGTGGGAACGATTTAGGGTTTTTTTCCCCAATTAGTTTCGGACTACGATGAAGGGGATATAGAATAAGAAATTTGCACATTTAGTACCTAGACTTTGCATGAGTTTACAAAATAGTTAAATAAAATACAATTTGAACCCTAAACAATATAAATTTAAAAAATATAAAAGTATAAAATTCGTTACAATTATTTATTAAAATATTTCAAATTTACTAATTAATATAATAAAGACAAAATTTCATTCCTCGTCCCTGAACTTTACATCAAATTTGACTCCTCATCCTTTTTTTTTTGTGCATCCCTCGTCCCTAATGTATCACAATTCTACATCCCTCGTCTTTTTAGGGACGAGGGATGTAGAATTGACAGAAAGAAAAAGGACGAGGAGTCAAAAAAAAGGACGAGGGATGTAGAATTGTGATACATTAAGGACGAGGGATGCACAAAAAAAAAGAAAAGGGACGAGGAGTCAAATTTGATGTAAAGTTCAGGGACGAGGAATGAAATTTTATCTATAATAAAACTAAATAATATAAATAACTTACCATAAAAAATGAAAAAGAAAATAAAAAAGTTGGGACCTATTATCCTACAACACAATCATCACGACTACCATTATAAACTCTATCACGTCATCACATTGCCAAATCAGCACTATAACTCACAAAAACACTCCATCAGATCCCATCACGCCATCACCACTACAAGTGGTCTTATCTGGATTTAAACATATTTCTAACATCTTCAAAGGCTAATTTTTGTTGAGAAAATCTAAATATAAAGTCTTTTTAGAACAATAAAAAAGTCATATTACATTTATTAAGAACTTAAAGAATTTAGATGACTATTTTCCCAAAATTATTTAGCAAACTTTGCAAATAATTTCGGGTACAAAACATTGAAATAAACATGTTCTGTAGATGCAACATTGTTTTGGTACTCTTCATGTTCGTTGAATTTTGAGTAATTGATACATATTGAATTATGGAAGTCCATATTGTAATGCTCTGCCTTCACACATAGGTTGAAATTTCAAGACCAAATTGTTGAAAATGGGAAAGAGAAATGTTTTAGCCATTAAATGATTTTTGGAAGAAAAGAAAATGAATGATAATGTAATTCTAAAAGCTATGTTTAATCATACCATAAATATCTTAATTATATATTTATAAGTCATAATTGTCATGAATAAATACACATACGAAATTTAAATACGGAAAATCAGTATTACAAATGAATATTTATACCTTATAATAAATTCGGATGAATTAATGAATTTAAATATGATAAGCTTAAATGTAGTCTGAGTTTTACATTTACTATTGTCCAAACATAAATTAACAAAAAGTGAGTTAAACCTATAGTATAACACTTTGTTCCCAAGTTTAATTTTGGAAAGAATAGAAAAGAAAAAAGAGAAGATTTAGTTATTTTTTTAGGTCGAACCGTTATAATTACTTGGTAAAATGAACATTTTGATCAATGGTTCATATAGATTGTTGGATTAATATTATTGGGCCCTTTGAATGTTGAGCGTTGTGCAACTATTTTTGGACCCTTTGAATATTAGATCATGTGCAATTGCACATTTGGATAATTACACATTTGAACACTCTAAAATTTGGTATCATATGCAATTTGGTTGTAGTTTATATAGATCATATAAACTGGATTAAATAGACTTGACCACCAACATACAAACAATAAGCAGGACATATCAAAACTGGAACACTTACCCAAATCACCAGTAGCGGAGACAAGGGAGGGATAAAGGGGTGCTCAGCCTCCCCCAATAGAACATATTTCAATAAAATATTAATAATCCATATTTAATTAATTTAACTTAGCCTCCCTAAATTATTCGTATATCTCAATTGTTTGGGTCACCTATCTTCTAAACCTGAATAGTAATATTAACTGAAACACGTCGTTAAGTTTACATATCAATTATTTAGATAGGTCATATTAAGTTTCATACTCTAAATTTTATAGTAGCATTTTTTTTGTTTAATAGTTACTAAAGTTTCGTAGAGTAGTTATGTATGTATGTATTAGACAAATAAACATTATTAAACAAATAAAATGGGTTATTCGTATGAAGTTGACCTCATTTAGTTTTATTTGGTTTGCCTCTTTTAATTTTCGTGTAAGCCTCCCCTATCGTTAAATTCTAGTTCCGCCTCTGCAAATCACAAACGAACAATACCAACAACTAATCTAGACTGCCTCATCCTACATGGCACGCCATGACCAGAAGAAAACGCCATACAATTTCATGTTACGCCATTCCAAACCTCATATCTCACGATCCTTAATAAAAGTCAACAGTTTGACTTGAATAAAATCCTAATATATTTACTCAATTCCTCAATAGTCTTCTACCTATTATTGAAAAGGCGTCAATTTATTTCTTGCACCATTTTTAACATTTTGTAAATTATTAGTCAGACCTCTAAACATTTATGACTTCATATCAGCCCACACCTTATTAGCATACTCACATTGAAAATATTGATGGCTAATTTAGTCAACACAACGATCACATAGAACACGCTTATATGACTAATTTGGATATCATTTTTGTAACATGTCTTGAGTAGCACCACCAAAGCTCAAAGCTTGGCTTTGATTAGTATGGGGAAGGGATCCAACTTTGGTACTGTCAAACTAGGTTCGATTCTCACTCAAAACATGGAGGTTTCAACCTTTGATGGTATCGCCAAGATCAATGCGATTTGGGAAGGTCTCCGGAGGGGTTTTCCCAACCTTCGATGGTACTACCAACATCGTCGCGAATTGAGTTTCCTCTTAACGCGTGTGTGAGTGACAAATGAGAGTATTCGATGTCGATATCGACGTTAAAAAAAACATGTCTTGATTAGCAACTTTGTCCGGATTTACAAGCCAGAGGATAAAAATATTTTTAGGATTGACTTCACGAAACTAAATAACATGATGCCAATTAACATAGGCCTAATTGTTCTTATATCCATCAAATCTAAACTTGTCCGGTAGAATAAACAACTTTGCTTCCATTATTAGCAATCCGAAAACAACTTTGCTTCCATTATTGTAAATGAGCATTCAGGATAGGAATGTGAATTTGTTATTCATCAGGCCAATTTCAATGACATTTCAATAACAACTTTAAAATAATTGTAATAATACAAATTAATACATTCAATTTATAACTCGAAATTGTAAATTTGAATTATTTAGCAAATTCATGTTTTCACAGATCATAAAACTAGACGTACAAGTAAAGGTCTATCATTTTTCTTTTAGTAATATATATATTGTTTTAACCAAGAGACAAATATATATTTTAAGATGAAAGTGGGGAATTAAATTATTATTTTATTTTTAATTTTTTTACAAAAATTAAGATCAGGTGAAAATGTGAATATTTAAAAAAGACACTTTGTGATTAATGTTATTATTTTAACCAGAAAATACTCGAAAAATAACATTCATCACGATGAATGTTATTCATGATGACTTTTGACGTTCATAACATTTTTTTTTTTAAAATGAATAAATAAAAATAAAAATTTACTTCCCCCTTTTTGCATAAAATTCATATTCCTCTTGATATTCCCCTTATATAAGTGCGATTCAGAAAAGCTAGGGAACCAAATATGGGGCATTAAATTATAAAAGGGGTAGAGGGTTATGACGGTCAATTTACAATTAAAAAATTTCTTAGAACATTAACGTCATTAGATTTATTTTGGCATATTCCTTCTTTATAACTTTCGTCTATTTTTGTGTGCCCAGAGGGAGTATGACGGCTTTCACTTAAATAGGTTTTTATAACCAATCATAAACATTCTGGTGTTTTCGAAATTTTTTTGACAAATGTTTTGAGATAAATTCAGTCTATCTGTCTATTTGAATTTCTAAGTTTTCGTATCGTTGAAGGTAATGAAGTTTTTAATGGTGCTGAATTGTGGGTAGTGATTTTTGGTGGTAATTTTGGGGTAGTGATTTTCTGATACATCAACTCTTTGGGGAGTTGGTCGCTTTTAATACTTGGTAGTGGAATCAAAAACAGAAATTTTTGTCTTCTCTATTCAAAATGATTTTAGAAAAAGTAATGGTAACATTGATCGAATGTTATTATTATTCTGATGAATCGTAATGGATGAAAAACTAAACAAAGCACAAATGAATGTTGATTCGAACCAGAATTCAAAAGAATCGTATAAAAATTAGAAAAACCTGAGAAAGAAAATATATAATTGTAACATTAATCATAAAAATGATAACATTCGTCAGAAAATTATAATATTTATCAGAATAATAATAACATTCTGATTAATATTTATTACTTTAATCATAATTATAAATAAAGAATTAACTACGATAAAAACAGTAATCATCTATAAGAAAACAATTATCAAAAAATGAATTGATATCATTTACAGAATAGTTATCATTCATTAGAAAAACAATTATCATTCATAATTATGATAAAAACGTACCATTCACACAAAAACATAATACAACTCATAAGTTAGTTAAATGTTACTCTCTCCTTCCCATCCTTTTTGACTTTTTCTAGTTTTTGTTCTTTAACTTTGACTTCAAATATATTAGTTTGTGTTATATAATATTTGATGAAATATATGGGAATGGATTGTTTTTAAAGGTATTTTCATTGATATATCTTTCATCGAGTGTTATATAACACAACTGATCGGTGTCGAAGGGCCAACCAAAAATGATCTAATTACACTAACTTAGATAGGGCAAATAGGATTCGTTCCTCGGGAAGTCGTGGTCAAATGCAAGCAATTTTTAGGAGTTGGTTGTTTGATGATTAACTAAGATTAACTAGTGTAGTGACTATTTTAGCGATTACTAAGCACGTAACTTTAAATGATTGAAGACAAAAAGCATAAACAATAAACTAATTCAAGAAGTTGTAAACAGTTGGATTAAAAGCCTTTATCCATTCACAATCCCTATTAAGCATGCATTCATTCAACAAGTTTGTGTGTCAAATATTGATTAAATCTCATAGACATGAATTCTTGAGTTTGTTAATTACAATTATCTTAGGCTTGAACTATGTGATCTAAACACTTTGTCTCTTTCCCTAGACTAATTAACACTAAGTTGGATCAAGTACACAATGTGAAATCACAATACTTCAACTTATAATAATCAATAATCGTAAACTTGCATCAATCAATATTCAACGAGTTCATAAAATCATAATCTAAACGACTTAAGTCTTACAATAGTATAAACCACACAAAAACATGAAGAACAATACATGCATTAAAAGTTCATGGAAGGAATAAAGCAAAGGAGACTAGCAGCGCATGGTGGTGATGATGATCATGATGATTTGGTGATGAAACATGAAGCTATAGTTTTAACACCCTTATTTTTTTTAATACACGGCGGAAGTTATATACAAATATTAATCACACATAAAGTCATATTACACAAAATCACTGGTGTTACGTTATTAATACAAACCGTTTGACCATATTGTTTATTACAAAACATCAGAGTTATACACTGTGTCAAACATCTACACTTGCCTTGCAAAATCCACCAAAAGCTGCTAATCTATATCTGCAGGGTAAAACACTGTGGGGGAATTAGCATAACGCTAAGTGAATGACAATATCTAGGTGGACATCACTATAAGCATCAAGCACAGCTTAAAGGCACTGGTACTAATCACTTAAATCCATACACAAGAGGACCGGCAACCCATAGCTGATCAAGCTGGAATATACCGATAGTCCACATTACTGAGTCACTGGTATAGTCTTCCAGACGTGACGCACTAGTCATTCACACTATACCACTGATCAGTAACACTTGGACCCAATACTATTACCCTAAATACATAAGCTAAATAGCATTGACCTCTTACGTCGCACAAAACACCTCGACGTTCACTGGTGCGCACATAATCATAAATAGTCACAATATTGGTCACAGACTTATTACACAGTCTAATTATAAGCATGGCACGGATCACTATACTTGTCACTATATAATCACATCCATAAAGATAATCCCACTCACCGATAACCAGCAAAACTCAGAGATCTAATATTACCGAGTCTTCACGTTCCCTTTGTCACCTGAGAACAATATGCCTTCAAGTCAAAACATGTTTCCAATCAATAATATCATAAACTACTAATAATTAATTTCAACATGTAAACAACCTATGGCAAGCTCTGATCATTACTCTAATTTGTACAAATTTACAAAAACATAAATATTAATCAATATACTTTACATAATAATTTCCTTCGCTTTAGTTATGAATACAAGAACTACTAAAACCAAACTTGAATTTAGTACTTATATATTCATATATAATTTCTTTTATAACTATAAGAAACTATAAGTTACAAATTAATACGAATCATATATATATATATATATATATATATATATATATATATATATATATATATATATATATATATATATATATATATATATATATATATATATATATATATCTTTTCAAGTAAACATATAAAACCCATTTAATCATTAAGATGAAATTATGTAATATCTATCATGTTTCAGCTCATGAATCGAGATACTAGCACTTCATGAATTCAATTAGATAAGTTTTAATAATCATAAACAAAGGGTTAGGCTAGAGTTAATATTTTAATTTATATTTGCAATCAACCTACAAAAACCTTTAAATCGATTAATAGAATTAAAAACTCATTTACCTTGTTTTGTTGTTCCTGGATCACGAGCACAATACATACCCAAAAAGCTTATTAATTCAAGGAACTCAAAATACTAATATGATTAAAGAAGTGTGTTTGTATGCGTGGGATATAGATCAAAAGCCATCACCTCTTATTGTTTACAATCAAATAATTAAAAAGTATAATATAACTAATGTTGTGATGTTAGACTATGTGTATGATTGCTATTATTAATAGATTGAGATTTGACACAAATAAAGTTAAGTGACTAGGGATAACACATATCCATCCACCTAACCCACCACCTCAACTTTATTATATTAAATACATAGATATTTTTATTTGTTATCTAAAACACAACGTACCTCGCTAAGTAGTCCTAGCGAGGTCTAAATTACTCAAACAGATATTTTCTGTGACCATCGTCACGTGCACATTAATTTAGTCACATAATAAATTATCAACACATAAGTTATTATTTCACTCCTTATAACTAAATCATATAAATTACTCATAATTTAAATATCATATTTAAATTATAATAATAAAATAACACAATATACCTAATTCTTCTAGGCCCATAACTAGGCTGTCACAAATCTACCCCCCTTAAGAAGATTCCGTCCTCGGAATCTGGTCACGCTTAAAAAGATGAGGGTATTTAGAGGTCATCAACTCCTCGGTCTCCCATGTCAGATTGGTGCCTAAACTATGCTTCCATTCCACATGCACCATGGGAATCTGCTTTTTACGTAACTTAGTCACTTTTCTGTCGACGATCCTCACTGGTTCTTCCACCAATTTCTTACTTGAATCTACTTTCAGATCTTGGAGCGGAAGAATTTGATTTTCATCGTCCACTTTACATTTACGAATATAGCAGATGTTGAACGTGTCATGAATACCAGCTAACTCTGGAGGAAGATCTAACACTACGGTTTGATCGTTTAGAACTTGACGAATTCTAAAAGGACCAATGTACCTTGGAGCTAATTTTCCTCGTTTGCCGAACCGAATTACACCCTTCCATGGTGACACTTTTAAATATACACGTTCACCCACGGTAAACATCATTGGTCGTCGACGAGGATCTGCATACATCTTTTGTCGACCTCTAGCAGCTTTCAGCTTTTCACGTGCGATAGCCACTTTTTTCGCAGTCTGTTGCACAATTTCTGGACCCGCAAACTGTTTCTCACCTCCTCTAACCAACACGATGGAGTTCGACACTTTCTACCATACAACATTTCATAAGGCGGCATGCCAATACTTGAATGATAGGAATTGTTGTAAGCAAATTCGATCAATGGTAGATGATAATCCCACGATCCACCATACTCTAACACACAAGCCCTTAACATATCCTCTAAAGTCTGAATAGTTCGTTCACTTTGACCGTCAGTCGGAGGATGATAAGCTGTACTAAGGTTGACACGAGTACCCAAATTCTCTTGTAGACTATTCCAGAAACTGAACACAAATCTCGAATCTCTATCTGACACAATAGACAATGGTATCCCATGTCGTGATACTATTTCATTTAGGTACAACTGAGCTAATTTGGTCAACGACGCTGTTTCACTGGTAGCTAGAAAATGCGCACTTTTGGTTAAACGGTCCACTATTACCCAAATCATGTCATTTCCTTTCTGGGTTATGGGTAGCTTTGTCACAAAAGCCATGGTGATATGTTCCCATTTCCACACTGGAATCTCTAATTGACACAAGGACCCATACGGTTTCTGGTGTTTTGCTTTCACTTGGGCGCAAATATGACACTTTCTAACGTATTGCGCGACATCTGCTTTCATAGTTGGCCACCAATATAACACTTTCAGATCATGGTACATTTTCGTGATACCGGGATGCACAGATAATCTCGATTTATGCGCTTCATTTAAGATTAAATCTCGTAATCCACCAAGCAATGGCACCCAAACTCGTTCACGATAAGTCTTTAATCCTCGAGAATCATTCATCAATTCTTCTTTTCTTTTCACCATTAACTCAGATTTCAAATGTTCATCTCGTAATGCTTCGAGTTGAGTTTTCTTTAGTTGATCCACTAAATCAGACACAATCTCAATTCGCATAAACTTTACACTGTCAGCGGATTTCTTACGACTTAACGCATCAGCCACAACATTTGCCTTGCCAGGATGATATCTGATTTCACAGTCATAATCCTTAATTAGTTCCTGCCATTGTCTCTGACGCATATTCATCTCTTTCTGCGAAAAGATGTACTGTAATCTTTTATGATCGGTGCAGATAACACAATGCGTACCATAAAGATAATGCCTCCACAACTTTAACGCAAACACTGCTGCAGCCATTTCTAGGTCATGTGCTGGATAATTCTTCTCACTTAGTTTTAACTGTCGAGACGCATACGCAATTACACGATCTCTTTGCATTAATACACAACCCAAACCGGATAAGGATGCATCGCAGTACACAACGAAGTCGTCGAATCCCTCGGGTAAAGTTAACACTGGTGCTTGACACAATAAACTTTTCAAGGTCTGAAACGCAGTTTCCTGTTCATTACCCCACTGAAAAGACACATTATTTCTAGTTAACTTCGTCAAAGAACTTGCAATCTTTAAAAAATCTTTAATAAACCGTCGGTAGTAACCGGCCAATCCTAGAAAATTCTTGATTTCTGTCGGATTCTTTGGTGAATTCCAATTCATCACAGCTTCAATTTTAGATGGATCCACTTTTATACCTTCCGCACAGATAATATGACCCAAAAATTGAACTTCACGTAACCAGAACTCACACTTGGAAAATTTTGCATATAGTTGTTCACGTTTCAAGAGTTTCAACACTTGTCTTAAATGCTCAGCATGCTCGGATTCGGTTTTGGAGTACACTAACATGTCATCAATGAACACGATAACAAACTTTTCCAAAAACGGCTTACACACTCTATTCATGAGATCCATGAAAATTGCTGGATCATTGGTTAACCCAAACGGCATCACTAAGAACTCATAATGATGATAAAGAGTACGAAATGTGGTCTTAGGAATGTCATATTCAGCAACACGAACCTGGTGATATCCCGAACGTAAATCTATAATTGAAAAGAACGAAGCTCCTTGAAGCTGATCAAATAAGTCATCTATTCTAGGAATCAGATACTTATTCTTTACTGTTCTTTTATTTAATTCACGATAATCTATACACATTTGGGGCGTACCATCTTTCTTTTTCACGAATAATACTGGTGCACCCCACGGCGAAGAACTGGGGCGAATGAACCCGCGGTTCAACAATTCTTGAATTTGGGACATCATTTCTCGAATTTCTGAAGGAGCTAATCTATACGGAGCTTTGGCAATCAGTGTAGCCCCTAGCACTAACTCGATCTTATATTCAACTTCCCTGATCGGCGGTAAGCTTGGCAATTCATCTGGGAATACCTCTGGATATTCAGACACCACAGAAATATCGGACGCTACTTTCTTTTCCTTATTTACATCAATCACATAAGCTAAGAAAGAATCACATCCCTTGGACAATGATTTTCGAGCTTTCATCATCGACAATAATGGACAACGGAACCCACCGCGATCACCACGAGCCACTACCCGTTTTCCACCATCCACCGGAAAAGAAATAACTTTCCTATCGCACTTAATACTAGCCTTATGGTCACTAAGCCAATTCATGCCTAAAACTACATCAAAGCTTGGTATAGGCATCACTAAACAAGTCACAGGGAAAAGACTACCCTCTATGTCAATAGTAATTCCAGACACTAACTTTGTGACTGGAACTGTCCTACCGTCACCCACTTCGACACTTAAGGGTTCATTTATTACACTAACAGACACATTTAACTTAGCACAAAATGTAGTTGACACAAACGAGCAATTTGCTCCACAGTCAAATAGTACACGAGCCGGCAAAGAATTTACTAAGAACATACCGGTGATTGCATCGTCAGTAGCAGTGGCAGCGTCTACTGACATCTGAAAGGCTCTAGCTTCAGGTTGTGGAGGATTCTTAAGTTTCTATCCCACAAAGGAAGCAGATGATCCCCCAGCTGACACAGCACGTACCCCTGACCCGGACCCCACCCCGGAATAACTCTTTCTTGCAGCTGGACACTCTGCAGATATGTTGTAACGACCCTGGAATTTCCAACGTTAATTTATTAATAATTATTATTATTAATACGTGTGATTAAACGAATGTATGTTATTACATTTACATGTTACCATGATTGCCCGTACTTGACTTTTAAGTGCCCGAAACGTCTTTGTGACACCCGGAACTTCACGAATAATATTTTTAGAGTATTATTTACGTTCATGATTAATTTTATTAATCATTTTAATTAACTATGTTGATTAGTTAGTTACTTGGGCTTTATTTGGGTTTATTTGTTAATTATTTGAACTTGGGCTTTGTTAGTGTAATGGACTTATGACTTTGGACTTTAGAAGCCCACCCTACATTATTAATGGACCTAACTAGCCCATGTTACACATGTAAGTATCACTTTGAGGATTAACTAGTTAGTTATTTCATTAAGAATCTAGTTGCTTGTTCTTTCCCATAAACAACCATTCTTTATCCATCTTTTGTAAGTTTTTCAACCAAGTAACCATTGAACTTCTCCCTCCATCCTTTTTTCTGCTGCAGTCGTGATCTATAGGGTGCCAAGAGGGTTCAAAATCTTTTTCTTTCATTACTACTTCATCACTTGTTACTCTCTCAAACACACACACAAAAATACTTCCAAGTTTTCTCTCTTTTCTCTCTAGTTGTAGTAAGTAACAAGCTTTAATTTCTCTTCTTTTTCTTTAACCAAAACTGAATTTATACACCTTAAATCATCATCATCTTTGTTGTTTGATTTCTTGTTAGTTATAGTTGTTTACTTACTTGTTGTTGTTACATACTTGTTACAAGAATAAACTTTCTAGTTTGATTCTTCTTATTTCTTGTATTTATCAAGAACACTCAAGAACATAACTTACTAGTTATGATTCTACATATACTTTCTTAAAAGATTGCATGTTCATGTGTTGATTAAATTCATACTTGAAGTTCATGAAGTAACTTTAAAGTTTACTTTCTAAAGATCAAACTTTGGTTTGAATCTTTAAAGTATGAACAACCATGAATAATTTACTTGTTTACTTAGTTTACTACTTCATTCTTGCACTTTAATTTCATGATTTATGTTCTTGTTAGTCAAATGTTACAAGTTAACTTTGATCTCATTAATCTTGAACTTAAGGTTAACTTTAAAGTTCAAGAACATATAAAGGAAACTTTTTAATTATAACTTTGTATACTTATGCTTGATCTAGACTTTTGAGTCTTGGATCTTCAAGATCTAACTAAGAACTATGTTCTACATTTTAAGATCTTGATTTCATAAGTTCATTTTCAAGTTTGTAACTTATTATTAGTCTTATAGTTCATGTAAGTGTCAAACCTAAGACTTTGATGTAACTTTGGTTCATCAAACTACATGCAACTCTTAAGTGAGTTGTGCTTCATGTCTTAGACTTGCACTAGGGTTATGACGGTTAAGACTTGGTTAAGATGATGTAGATACATCAATGAGTTGTACACTTAAAGCTATATGCATCAAGGATGAGAACCATGATGAACATCAAGCACCAAGACCACCGGAACCCTTTTAAACTTACTGTTTCTGTCCAAAACTTTCTGACCTGATGCTTCTGGAACAGACCACTAGACCTGGGCTGTTCTAACCTTGATTTTTAGATAGAACTTTTTGAGTAGATAATTTTTCATATAAGACTCGTCTTCATCCGAGTTACGGTTTAGGATTTATGGCCCTCCGATCGTCACTATGTCCTTTAACGTTGTGCAGAAATTTCTGACCTACTCGCACTTAGACCGTCGCCACGGTCAAACGAACACGAGTTTGCTTCTGGAATTTTTACCACACTTAAGGGACTCATAGACGGATCCATGTCCACTGGCCTCACCTTAATTCAGTAAGGGTAGAGGCCGTGGTGACTGACTGAAGTCAGACTTTGTTTTAAACTACTTTCATAAACGAAACCTACTTTACGCCTTTTGTTTAATGATGAATGATGATGACCCTTAAGACCTTAATTACACACTTTTAAACCTATTAAGATGATTTACTGACTTAGTACTATTTGACTTAGGTTGAGGACTTCGGACCGCTTACTTGCACACCTTTCCCGACTACTACTTTACCGCTACATATCATTGTGAGTTATAGCATTCCCTTTTTACTTTAACTTATTTTGGGAACTGAGAATACATGCGGATTTTATGTTTTACATACTAGGCACGAGTACTTAAACTTTATATATGTGTGGGTTATACAACGGCATAAACATTCCCTTTAGCTCGGTAACGTTTAATCATTAGTTTTTGAACCGGTGAACGCGAATCTTAGATATGGATCTATAGGGTTTGACATCCCCACTCGGTCAACGAGTTTTTAATACTTCGTAAACATATGCACTCGCCAAATGTACTTTCATGGGGTATTTTAAACGTTAAGTTAGTTACCAAGTGCCCACGGTTAAGCATATATTTTTACATACTTTGAAACCCTCGTTGTAGCACTGAAATCTCGTGGCCTACTTACATTACTGTTATACTTAAACTATAGCTCACCAACCTTTGTGTTGACATTTTTAAGCATGTATTTCTCAGGTGCTTGAGGTTGCTTCCGCTGTGTACTAGTCGTGCTGTAGAACCCGCTGCTTAGAGTTGTTATCGCATGACTACTTATCTTGCATTCAAACTTATTTTCTTTTGAAACTATGTTATGTAACGACCTTTGGGGTCACGTACACTTATTTATTGCTTCTACTTAGCGAAGCATGCTTTTGGATTGTAAAACATTTGACGTTTGTTATGACGTCACTTTTATTAATGAATGCAAACTCTTTTGAAATCGCATATAGTACTTAACCTTGTAATGATCCTGTTGTTGATGGTCCGTACATGATGATTTAGTACGGGGCGCCACATTTGGTATCAGAGCATTGGTTGTAGGGAATTAGGTTGCATTAGTGAGTCTAAGACCGACCCGAGTAGGATTCACTAATAGGACTAATCTACAACTTGCTAGTTTACTTGTTTCCGCTGAGCTTACTACATGCTAATGCTTACTTTTTCTGCTATATGCCGTATGCTACTACATGATATCACTACTGCATGATGCTACTTGCTTTTGATTGCATGCTACTTTCATACGAATTGCTGTTATTGCCATGCTAGTTACTGTTATACATGATTTAAACTGTTGGCCTATTAATTGCTTGCTTTATGACATACTGACATGGAAAATTTATTTTTCCTTGTTCAGATGTCGGATGTTCCACCTGCTGGTATTTCGGGCAGTACAGACTCAGACCCCGTCGCCCTACCTACTGCTACACCTGCTGCTGCTACTGCCGATACACCAGCCCCGAAACCCACTAGTGATCCCGACGCTTCTACTTCCGGAGCTGGTACTAGTGCACCTGCCCCAGTGTCTGCTCCCGGACCCTCGAGGTCACAGCCCCGCATTGGTGGTATTGAGATCCCCGCGGAGTTCGGGGAAGGGCCGTTTCGTAACCACATGCGCACGCCTTGCCGACGCACTCCCGACGGACGTTTAGTCGTGATTCTGCTAGGCAGACACAGACAGATGTTGGCCGCCTTCGGACGCTTCGGATTACCAGCTCAGCCACCAGTGTCACCACCACACGATTCGGATGACTCATCATCCGCCGATTCTTCATCATCAGACGACTCCAGCGATGATGAGGATCCTGCTAATAGACCTATTCAGGCACCCTCCACCCCGCCGAAGAAGCGGTACCGTTTCGACGGCATCGTCATTCCAGGGGTGAATGGAGGTCGTGCTTTTACTGACGCATTTGGCCATCATCGTAGGGTTACTGCTCATAAACGAGTTGTGCCATACCCTGCCGACCCACAGATACGTAAGGTTCCCCGTTACGTATTGACTATTCCTGGAACCGTACCACCTAGATTTAGATACGGACCACTTACATCTAGGGACGTACCGTCTACATCCGGAGCCGGACCATCTATATCAGCACCACCCGCACCACCCGCCCCACCTGCATCGCCTGCCCCACCAGCTCCCTCTAACGAGGAACTGATGAGGGAGATTGAGACTCTCCGAGCTCGAGTCACTGAGCTCGAGGAGCAGTTGGCTCGAGGAGCAGTTCACCCGCCTTCACCGTAGGACCTTGTATTTAGATTTCATGATGTAATCTAGATATAGTTTCATGTATTTCATATGTATTGTACGAACTTATTCAGATGTATGAAACTTATTATTATTAATGAATGGAACTTTGTGTTATTTAATTCTTGCACGATGTTCTATTTACATTGTTGTACGATGATTCTGTGGTATTTGTACCTAGATGCATTATTTAATAACATGTGATGTTTTGATTCCATGTTGGTCACTATATACTGTATTATTACTACTTGCATACTGGATTTTGACTTGAGTCAAAAATTTTGTTTAGAATACCATGGCTAACGGAAGATCCACACCTACCGCCGCCCAGATTGAGGACATGATCAACGAACGGGTCGCTGCAGCCCTAGCAGAAAGAAATCTCGAAGCTCCACCGCCACCACCACCAGTTATTCCACCCGTTCGAAATGGGTATACATACAAGGAATTCCAGAGCTGCAAACCGCATAACTTCAGCGGCACCGAGGGACCAGTTGGTCTCACCAGATGGTTCGAGAAACTTGAATCAGTATTCAAAGTTAGCAATTGTTCGGAGGCTAACAAAACGAAATTTGCATCTTGCACGCTGTCTGATGACGCGCTTACATGGTGGAATACCATGGCCCAAGCGCAAGGAATTGATGAGGCGTATGATACGCCTTGAGAAGAGTTTAAATGTGCTATGATTGAGGAATACTGTCCGAGGACCAAAATTTAAAAGATGGAAATTGAATTCATGCAATTGAAGGCCGTAGGGAACGACCTTAACAGTTACAATCGTAGATTTTTGGAGTTGGCTCTTATGTGTCCGACCATGGTCACCCCCGAATTCAAGCGCATGGAGAAATACTTCTCGGGACTTCCTAAGTCCATCAAGGGAAATGTCACCTCATCCAAGCCACCGAATGTCCCCGAAGCAATGCGCATGGTGCATACTCTCCTGAATCAAATCATCCTTGACGAGCCGGAGAAGGCTAAGTTTGAAGCCGGTAGTACTGAAAAGAGGAAATGGGACAACAACCCCCACAACCACAACAACAACAACAGGGGGAGAAACTACGATCAAACCCCCGCCAAGAGGCACAACAATGGTGGAAACCCTAATCCCAACAACAACACCAACACCAACCCGAACTACAAAGGAACCTTACCACAATGCAAACGGTGCTACAAACACCACACTGGGTATTGCAATGTTGTCTGCGAGAAGTGCCAACGGGCTGGGCATATCGAGAAAGACTGCAAGGTCACCACTTTGAATGGGAAGCCGAACACCAATGGACCTAAGAAGTGCTACGAATGTGGACAGACGGGCCATTTCAGAAATGCGTGCCCAAACAAGCAAAAAGACGGAGGACCACCGCGAGGTAGAGCTTTTAATGTTAATGCAAGGGATGCACGCGATAACCCCGACTTGGTGACAGGTATATTCACAATCAACAATCTTTTAGCTTCTGTCTTGTTTGATACTGGTGCGGTAGAAGTTATGTATGTAGACATTTTTGTGATAAGATTAATTGGTCATTAGTCCCGTTAAAAGAAAGTATGCTTGTCGAGGTCGCAAATGGAAAACTTGAAAAAGTTGACCATATTAGTCGTGGAGCTGTTATCAACATAGCTGGTGCAGATTTCGAAATTGACTTGATACCTATCAAACTGGGAAGTTTTGACGTGATCGTCGGTATGGATTGGTTGAGCAAGATAAAGGCCGATATTATCTGTGGAGATAAAGCACTTCGCATACCACAAGGAGATGGTAAACCACTGGTTATCTATGGAGAGAGATGTACCTCGAAGTTGAACCTCATTAGTTGCGTGAAAGCGCAAAAGATTATGAAGAAGGGACGCTTTGCTGTCCTAGCACATGTGAAAGCGGTAGAAATTGAGGTGAAGAGCGTGAACGACGTTCGAATTGTGAACGAATTTTCCGATGTCTTCCCAGAGGAATTGCCTGGATTACCGCCGCAGAGAGCAGTAGAGTTTCAGATTGACTTAGTGCCAGGAGCTGCACCTGTAGCTCGCGCACCTTATAGACTCGCACCTTCCGAGATGCAAGAATTACAGAGTCAACTACAAGAACTACTTGATCGAGGATTTATTCAACCAAGCTTCTCTCCTTGGGGCGCACCTGTGTTGTTTGTAAAGAAGAAGGATGGATCTTTCCGTATGTGTATCGACTACCGTGAACTCAACAAATTGACTATCAAGAATCGGTATCCTCTTCCACGAATGGACGATCTTTTTGATCAACTACAAGGATCGAGTGTCTACTCAAATATCGATTTGCGATCCGGCTATCACCAGTTGAGGGTGAAGGAAAGTGACGTGATGAAGACTGCATTCAGAACCCGTTATGGTCATTATGAGTTCCTCGTGATGCCATTCGGTTTGACAAATGCACCTGCCGTGTTCATGGATCTCATGAATCGTGTCTGCAAGCCTTACTTGGACAAGTTTGTTATCGTCTTCATAGATGATATCCTCATCTACTCTAAGAGCGAAGAAGAATATGAGCAACACCTCCGATTAGTGCTTGAACTCTTAAGACAAGAGCAACTTTACGCCAAATTCTCCATGTGTGAATTTTGGTTGAAGGAAGTCCAGTTTCTGGGTCATGTTGTGAGCGACCAGGGTATCAAAGTTGACCCCGCCAAGATTGAAGCTATCAGCAAGTGGGAGACCCCCACTACTCCGACTCATATTCGCCAATTCCTAGGTCTCGCCGGTTACTATCGAAGATTCATCGAAGGATTTTCTTTGATTGCTCGTCCTTTGACCGCGCTGACTCACAAGGGCAAGAAGTTCATTTGAGAACCCGCACACGAATCAGCATTTCAAACTTTGAAGAATAAGTTAACCACCGCACCTATCCTATCACTTCCCGAAGGCAGTGACGATTTCGTTGTTTATTGTGATGCATCGAAGAGTGGTTTTGGTTGTGTATTGATGCAACGATAAAAGGTTATTGCCTATGCCTCCCGCCAATTGAAGATTCACGAGCGGAACTACACTACTCACGATCTTGAACTTGGATCCGTTGTCTTTACGCTCAAATTGTGGAGACATTATTTGTATGGAACTAAGAGCACTATTTTCACCGATCACAAGAGTCTCCAGCACATCTTTGATCAGAAGCAACTGAATATGAGACAGCGTCGATGGATCGAGACGCTCAACGACTATGATTGCGAACTCCGTTATCACCCTGGCAAGGCCAATGTTGTAGCTGACGCTTTAAGCCGAAAGGAGAGGACGGCACCTCTTCGTGTTAGGGCTCTGAACATCACCATCCATTCGAACCTCAACAGCCAGATCAGAGTAGCCCAAGATGAGGCTCTCAAGGAGGAGAACATATCTCATGAACATTTGAACATACTTGTCTCTCGATTCGAGGTTAGGGAGTCTGGACTTCGATGTTATGCCAGAAGAATTTGGGTACCTCTTTATGGAGATCTACGGAACCTTATACTTGATGAAGCACACAAATCGAGATATTCGATTCACCCCGGCGCCGGTAAAATGTACCACGACCTTAAAGAACAATATTGGTGGCCGAATCTCAAGAAGGACATTGCGACTTATGTTGGTAAGTGTTTAACTTGCTCGAAGGTTAAAGCCGAGCATCAGAGACCTTCTGGGTTACTTCAACAACCAGAAATCCCACAATGGAAGTGGGAACGGATAACAATGGATTTCATCACCAAGCTACCAAAGACGGTGGGCGGATACGATACCATTTGGGTTATTGTTGACCACCTCACCAAATCTGCACACTTTCTAGCGATGAAGGAAACGGATACAATGGAGAGACTTGCTCAACTTTACATCAAGGAGGTTGTATCTCGTCATGGTGTACCTTTATTGATCATCTCCGATCGCGATCCCCTTTTTGCTTCTAGATTTTGGCGTTCTTTGCAAGAAGCCATGGGAACTCGTCTCGACATGAGCACTGCTTATCATCCCCAGACTGACGGGCAAAGTGAATGAATGATTCAGACCTTGGAGGACATGCTGCGTGCATGTGTCATTGATTTTGGAAAGGCCTGGGAAAGACATTTGCCACTCGCCGAATTCTCGTACAACAACAGTTATCACTCTAGCATAAATGCTGCACCTTTTCAAGCATTGTATGGCCGTAAGTGCCGATCTCCTATTTGTTGGGCCGAAGTAGGCGAAAAGCAAATCACCGGACCCGAGGTAGTCCACGAAACGACGGAGAAGATTGCTCAGATACAAGCGAGACTTAAGACTGCCCGCGATCGTCAAAAGAGTTATGCTGATCTTAAACGTAAAGACTTTGAATTCAACGTTGGTGATCATGTAATGTTAAAGGTTGCACCTTGGAAAGGTGTGATCCGTTTTGGAAAACGTGGAAAGTTGAACCCACGATACATTGGTCCTTTTGAAATCTTGGAACGGGTTGGACCCGTTGCTTATCGTTTGGATCTACCAGCGCAATTGAGCTCAGTTCATCCTACCTTCCATGTGTCAAACTTGAAGAAGTGTCTTGTTGCACCAGAACTTATAATACCACTGGAAGAACTCACGATTGACGACAAACTTCACTTTGTGGAAGAACCAGTTGAGATTATGGATCGTGAGATCAAAACTTTGAAACGCAACAAGATTCCGATCGTCCGAGTGCGATGGAATGCCAAACGAGGACCTGAGTTTACTTGGGAGCGAGAGGATCAAATGATGCGGAAGTATCCTCACCTTTTCCCGACTCCTCCATCTACCTCAGCTTAAATTTCTGGACGAAATTTTCTTTAACAGGTGGGTAATGTAACGACCCTAGAATTTCCAACGTTAATTTATTAATAATTATTATTATTAATACGTGTGATTAAACGAATGTATGTTATTACATTTACATGTTACCATGATTGCCCGTACTTGACTTTTAAGTGCCCGAAACGTCTTTGTGACACCCGGAACTTCACGAATAATATTTTTAGAGTATTATTTACGTTCATGATTAATTTTATTAATCATTTTAATTAACTATGTTGATTAGTTAGTTACTTGGGCTTTATTTGGGTTTATTTGTTAATTATTTGAACTTGGGCTTTGTTAGTGTAATGGACTTATGACTTTGGACTTTAGAAGCCCACCCTACATTATTAATGGACCTAACTAGCCCATGTTACACATGTAAGTATCACTTTGAGGATTAACTAGTTAGTTATTTCATTAAGAATCTAGTTGCTTGTTCTTTCCCATAAACAACCATTCTTTATCCATCTTTTGTAAGTTTTTCAACCAAGTAACCATTGAACTTCTCCCTCCATCCTTTTTTCTGCTGCAGTCGTGATCTATAGGGTGCCAAGAGGGTTCAAAATCTTTTTCTTTCATTACTACTTCATCACTTGTTACTCTCTCAAACACACACACAAAAATACTTCCAAGTTTTTTCTCTTTTCTCTCTAGTTGTAGTAAGTAACAAGCTTTAATTTCTCTTCTTTTTTTTTAACCAAAACTGAATTTATACACCTTAAATCATCATCATCTTTGTTGTTTGATTTCTTGTTAGTTATAGTTGTTTACTTACTTGTTGTTGTTACATACTTGTTACAAGAATAAACTTTCTAGTTTGATTCTTCTTATTTCTTGTATTTATCAAGAACACTCAAGAACATAACTTACTAGTTATGATTCTACATATACTTTCTTAAAAGATTGCAAGTTCATGTGTTGATTAAATTCATACTTGAAGTTCATGAAGTAACTTTAAAGTTTACTTTCTAAAGATCAAACTTTGGTTTGAATCTTTAAAGTATGAACAACCATGAATAATTTACTTGTTTACTTAGTTTACTACTTCATTCTTGCACTTTAATTTCATGATTTATGTTCTTGTTGGTCAAATGTTACAAGTTAACTTTGATCTCATTAATCTTGAACTTAAGGTTAACTTTAAAGTTCAAGAACATATAAAGGAAACTTTTTAATTATAACTTTGTATACTTATGCTTGATCTAGACTTTTGAGTCTTGGATCTTCAAGATCTAACTAAGAACTATGTTCTACATTTTAAGTTCTTGATTTCATAAGTTCATTTTCAAGTTTGTAACTTATTATTAGTCTTATAGTTCATGTAAGTGTCAAACCTAAGACTTTGATGTAACTTTGGTTCATCAAACTACATGCAACTCTTAAGTGAGTTGTGCTTCATGTCTTAGACTTCCACTAGGGTTATGACGGTCAAGACTTGGTTAAGATGATGTAGATTCATCAATGAGTTGTACACTTGAAGCTATATGCATCAAGGACGAGAACCATGATGAACATCAAGCACCAAGACCACCGGAACCCTTTTAAACTTACTGTTTCTGTCCAAAACTTTCTGACCTGATGCTTCTGGAACAGACCAGTAGACCTGGGATGTTCTAACCTTGATTTTTAGATAGAACTTTTTGAGTAGATAATTTTTCATATAAGACTCGTCTTCATCCGAGTTATGGTTTAGGATTTATGGCCCTCCGATCGTCACTATGTCCTTTAACGTTGTGCAGAAATTTCTGACCTACTCGCACTTAGACCGTCGCCACGGTCAAACGAAGATGAGTTTGCTTCTGGAATTTTTACCACACTTAAGGGACTCATAGACGGAGCCATGGCCACTGGACTCACCTTAATTCAGTAAGGGTAGAGGCCATGGTGACTGACTGAAGTCAGACTTTGTTTTAAACTACTTTCATAAACGAAACCTACTTTACGCCTTTTGTTTAATGATGAATGATGATGACCCTTAAGACCTTAATTACATACTTTTAAACCTATTAAGATGATTTACTGATTTAGTACTATTTTACTTAGGTTGAGGACTTCGGACCGCTTACTTGCACACCTTTCCCGACTACTACTTTACCGCTACATATCATTGTGAGTTATAGCATTCCCTTTTTACTTTAACTTATTTTGGGAACTGAGAATACATGAGGATTTTATGTTTTACATACTAGGCACGAGTACTTAAACTTTATATATGTGTGGGTTATACAATGGCATAAACATTCCCTTTAGCTCGGTAACGTTTAATCATTGGTTTTTGAACCGGTGAACGCGAATCTTAGATATGGATCCATAGGGTTTGACATCCCCACTCGGGCTAGTCGTGCTAGCCATCAACGAGTGTTTAATACTTCATAAACATACGCACTCGCCAAGTGTACTTTCAGGGGGTATTTTAAACGTTAATTTAGTTACCAAGTGCCCACGGTTAAGCATATACTTTTACATACTTTGAAACGCTCGTTGTAGCACTGAAATCTCGTGGCCTACTTACATTACTGTTATACTTAAACTATAGCTCACCAACCTTTGTGTTGACATTTTTAAGCATGTATTTCTCAGGTGCTTGAGGTTGCTTCCGCTGTGTACTAGTCGTGCTGTAGAACCCGCTGCTTAGAGTTGTTATCGCATGACTACTTATCTTGCATTCAAACTTATTTTCTTTTGAAACTATGTTATGTAATGACCTTTGGGGTCACGTACACTTATTTATTGCTTCTACTTAGCGAAGCATGCTTTTGGATTGTAAAATATTTGACGTTTGTTATGACGTCACTTTTATTAATGAATGCAAACTCTTTTGAAATCGCATATAGTACTTAACCTTGTAATGATCCTGTTGTTGATGGTCCGTACATGATGATTTAGTACGGGGCGTCACATATGTGACCCTCTTTATGACAGTTCCAACACACATTATTCTTAAATGAACAATCCTGAGGCTCATGTCCCACTATACCACAACGCAAACACCGTTTCGTTAATGTTGAACACTGCCCACTATGTGAAGACTTACACATTCTACACCATGTCTTTTGACCACTTGACACTGATCCACCCTGGCTAGATTGCCCTTTTGGCTTAAACCGACTTGATTTCTTTAATTGCTGGCTAGACTGACTTGCCGCTGGTTTCACTTGCGACACACTTTCAGTTTTCACACTTTTGGCCGCCTTAATGTCACTTTCAGTTACCTTTGCTAATATATGCGCTTGTGACAAAAGTAGTAGCAAGTCTTGCAATCGTGCGATACTCAGGTCGCAAAATTTCTACAAACCGTTGCACTCTGGACTGTTTGTCAGGTATCCATTGATGCACAAACCTTAACTTGTACATAAACTGCTCAAACGCTTCATCGACTGTCATTTCTTCAGTCATCGTCATTTGCATGAACTCTTGCTTCAATCGATTGATATCAAATGAGGTGCAGTACTGCTCTTGGACCTTTACAGAAAATTGTTCCCATGTGACCTGATTGAGTTGCACTTCAGACAACGAAACAGTAATTGTATCCCACCAAACCGTAGCTCGATTCTTTAACAGTCGGCTAGCATAAGTTACCCGTAATTCTGGTTCACATTGACATGCTTTTAATGCCCGTTCCACTTCCCTTAACCAATTCATTGTCACAATTAGATCGCGATGACCCGAATACTCAGAGGGCTTGCAGTCCATAAACTGCTTGAACGTATACTTCTTCTTCTCCTTCACCACTTGCTGAAACATAGGAGTTTGAAATGGATTCGTTGTCGCGTACTGATATTGAAGAGGGTACTGGTATTGTTGGGAAGTTTGATATGGAATTTAAGGTAGAACTTGAGGTTGAAACTGAGGCGGTTGGGAAGCACTACTCGACGGGCCAGATGTATACTGAGTACCAGTAAACCCTGGGGGTATCGGTGGATCAGTTTCTTCAGACACCACAGTTGAATGCCTGATTTGGGCCTCTAGTTCCTTCACTTTTTCTCAAGTTTCATGTAGCTGGCTTTCTAACTGTAAAACATACTCATCTGGATCACGTTCTGGACTATGCTCCACTGACGGCGCTCTAAATATTCCGGGTTCGGGAGTCAAAGGGGCATCGTTATTTCTGGTCTGGTCAGCCATACCTGTCTGCAAACACATCATCTCACAAAAGCTTAGTTGATAACCTGTTAGCACCTTTCACTAAGCACAATCACCTAGGCACATATCTTTACATTCACTTATTCCCCACTCGGATGTTAGACACAACACATTCATAAGTTTGGGAGTAGGTTACGTACACAGTGCACATACTGCCAAACCTATGCTCTGATACCAACTTTTAACACCCTTATATTTTTTTAATACACAGCGGAAGTTGTATACATATATTAATCACACATAAAGTCATATTACACAAAATCACTGGTGTTACATTATTAATACAAATCATTTGACCATATTGTTTTTTACAAATCATCAGAGTTATACACTGTGTCAAACATCTTCACTTGCCTTGCAAAATCCACCAAAAGCTGCTAATCTATATCTGCAGGGCAAAACACTATGGGGGAATTAGCATAACGCTAAATGAATGACAATATCTAGGTGGACATCACTATAAGAATCAAGCACAGCTTAAAGGCACTGGCCACTAATCACTTAAAACCATACACAAGAGGACCGGCAACCCATAGCTGAACAAGCTGGAATATACCGATAGTCCACAATACAGAGTCACTGGTATAGTCTTCCAGACTTGACGCACTCGTCATTCACACTATACCACTAATCAGTAACACTTGGACCCAATACTATTACCCTAAATACACAAGGTAAATAGAATTGACCTCTTACGTCACACAAAACACGTCGACGTTCACTGATGAGCACATAATCACAAATAGTCACAATATTGGTCACAGACTTATTACACAGTCTAATTATAAGAATGGCATGAATCACTATACTTGTCACTGTATAATCACATCCATAAAGATAATCCCACTCACCGATAACCAGCAAAACTCAGAGATCTAATATTACCGAGTCTTCACGTTCCCTTTGTCATCTGAGAACAATATGCCTTCAAGTCAAAACATGTTTCCAATCAATAATATCATAAACTAGTAATAATTAATTTCAACATGTAAACAACCTATGGCAAGCTCTGATCATTACTCTAATTTGTACAAATTTACAAAAACATAAATATTAATCAATATACTTTACATAATAATTTCCTTCGCTTTAGTTATGAATACAAGAACTACTAAAACCAAACTTGAATTTAGTACTTATATATATATATATATATATATATATATATATATATATATATATATATATATATATATATATATATATATATATATATATATATATATATATATATATATATATATAATTTCTTTTATAACTATAAGAAACTATAAGTTACAAATTAATACGAATCATATATATATATATATATATATATATATATATATATATATATATATATATATATATATATATATATATATATATATATATATATATTTTCAAGTAAACATATGAAACCCATTTAATCATCAAGATGAAATTATGTAATATCTATCATGTTTCAGCTCATGAATCGAGATACTAGCACTTCATGACTTCAATTAGATAAGTTTAAATATTCATAAGCAAAGGGTTAGGCTAGAGTTAATATTTTAATTTATATTTTCAATCAACCTACAAAAACCTTTAAATCGATTAATAGATTTAAAAACTCATTTACCTTGTTTTTTTGTTCCTGGATCACGAGCACAATACATACCCAAAAAACTTATTAATTCAAGGAACTCAAAGTACTAATATGATTAAAGAAGTGTGTTTGTATGCGTGGGATATAGATCAGAAGCCATCACCTCTTATTGTTTACAATCAAATAATTAAAAAGTATAATATAACTAATGTTGTGATGTTAGACTATTTGTATGATTGCTAATATTAATAGATTGAGATTTGACACAAATAAAGTTAAGTGACCAGGGATAACACATATCCATCCACCTAACCCACCACCTCAACTTTATTATATTAAATACATAAATATTTTTATTCGTTATCTAAAACACAAAGTACCTCGCTAAGTAGTCCTATCGAGGTCTAAATTACTCAAACAGATATTTTCTGTGACCATAATCACGTGCACATTAATTTAGTCACATAATAAATTATCAATACATAATTTATTATTTCACTCCTTATAACTAAATCATATAAATTACTCATAATTTAAATATCATATTTAAATTATAATAATAAAATAACACAATATACCTAATTCTTCTAGGCCCATAACTAGGCTGTCACAATAGTCTTTGATCCTTGAAAGATGGTGAAGATTTTGCTATTTAGGCTTTTCTTGCTCTCTAAAACTGCTGCGTGAAGTGTGTTTTTCGTTTAGGGTTATTAATCCCCTTTTATAGGCTGCATGGATTAGCTGGCACCATCAAACCATCGCGTCGCGACACTCAGTATAAACCTGCTCCCAACTTTACCAAACTCTCGACATTTTTGTTTCACTTTACCTCGCGTCGCGACATAATATCCTCGCGTCGCGACATAATATCCTCGCGTCGCGACATTACTCTTAGACGGACTCTCCAACTTTTGGCATCCCTCGACATTTATTTCTTAAACGTACTCGCTCCGCGAGATCCAACAGTCGCGCCACGACTCTAATGCTATTCAGATACTAAGTTTGATTCTCGTGATAAAGATAGGAAAATGCTTTCGTTATAGATGATAATTGTTTTTATCGTAGTTAATTATTTATATATAATTATGATTAAAGTATTAAATATTAATCAGAATGTTATTATTATTATGATAAATATTATAATTTTCTGATGAATGTTATCATTTTTATGATTAATGTTAGAATTATATATTTTCTTTCTCAGGTTTTTCCAATTTTTTTTACGATTCTTTTGGATTCTGGTTCGAATCAACATTCATTTGTGCTTTGTTTAGTTTTTCATCCATTACGATTCATCAGAATAATAATAACGTTCGATCAATGTTATCATTACTTTTTCTGAAATCATTATGAATAGAGAAGACAAAAATTTCCGTTTTTGATTCCACTACCAAGTATTAAAAGCAACCAACTCCCCAAAGAGTTGATGTATCAGAAAATCACTACCCCAAATTACCACCAAAAATCACTACCCACAATTCAGCTCCATTAAAAACTCGTACTCTAATGTACGCAGTCTAGTAGGATTACTGTCTGTCTGTTTCCAACTCTTCATTGACCACAACAAAATTCGAGCCTAAGACATTTTGCAAAGATATCAGGGCCTAACCACTAGGTTATCTTGTGATATAAGGATTCACATTAGTAAATGAATGAAAGAACAATTATCATTTATCATCATGATGTTATTATTTTATGATGTATGATAACATTTTAACATCAATGAATCACAATATCACGCAAAATCAATTTCTTATCCACTTCAATAATGTCAATTCGAATTGAGGCTTCAATATCTTGAACAATCAAAATATTTTATAATTGCGAAGTGATTGAAACATTTCATCAAATACTTTATTTGCGCATTATAGATTAATCACTCTAAATTTCAAATTAATCAATCTAATTGATTTCTAACACTTCCAATAGCTTGAATGAACCTCATCTATCATAAATTCACACAAATTGCACGAATTAACTTAAACCGGTAATGAACAATTGTCATTAGTCTTTACAATAACATTCATCGTTATCGTTATATAGATGATTTTAGATCCAAAACTTAAAAACGAAATTTAGATATTTTCAGGCTACGATTCAAACATGAAAATTGATTCAAATCTGATTCCTAACTCTCGCTAATTGATTTCAAGACCTGTGAACAAGAGATTGATCCAAATTTTCAATTTTCATGATTTTTGGCTAAACTTTTGATTCTCGTTGGGATGATCAAATAAAGAAATTAGGACGTGTGATTTTGCAGAGACGATCACGAAATCATTTCTAGCAACTCTACAATTACAGATTTTACTAATTCATTCAAAAATGAGCTGGTATTGTATTTTTTGTTGATACGTTACAAATTGAAATAATCTATATCTATATCTATCTATATCTATCTATATATTATCTATATCTTATCTATATCTATATCTATATATCTATTTATATCTATACTAATTGAGTCCTAGAATCATAAGTATGGTGTATTACATACGTTTAATTCAATAAAATTTACACACGTAATTTAATATACTGGTAAAAAAGGTTAAAATTATTATGGTAAAAAAGTAAAAACCATATTAAATAAAAATGTCATAAATAAATTTTAAGTAATTAATAATCAATAAATATATAAACCTTTCATTTTCTAAGTAACGTAAGTTATTTTTTTAGCCTATATATATATATATATATATATATATATATATATATATATATATATATATATGTGTGTGTGTGTGTGTGTGTGTGTGTGTGTGTGTGTGTGCTCATTAACCCAACTCAATTAACTATTAATTTTGTTATTCTATATAACTACTTAATAACATGGTAAAAGTTTATAATTTTATTATATATATATATATATATATATATATATATATATATATATATATATATATATATACTCCAAGTATCATAAATATGCTCATTAACCCAACTCAATTACTATTATTTTTTTACCCAATATAATCACTTAACATGGTAAAAGTTTATAATTATTATCTATATCTATATATTTTGAGTCCTAGAAAATTAAGTATGTTGTAATAAATAAAATTAACTAAATAAAAAAATATAAAATAGTAAAGTAAAAAATTATGAATTATTTATGAATATAATGATTATTAAATTATTAAATACGTATCATTTATGAATAACTTAGCTCTTGATTTTCATAAGTATGATTTACCTCTTGCATTTTTTATCATAATAAAAAAAGTTAAAAATAAAATCTACCCATACTAATAAATTTATAGACTTATAGATAAATTTATATTATCATAGTTAAAAAGTTTTAAAACTAATCTACCAATTTTAATAAATATATTTAAATATATAGACTTAAAGATAGATTTATATCAACATTCATAGCATATTACCGTTTATAATTGAGTAATGAATTAGATATAATCCTAAAACTAAAGAATTGATATAGGTGACTATTGTACATTGTACTTGATCATCTTTCATCATAAAGAAATTAGCATAATGAAAATGTAAATAATGAAATAATAGTATTATCTATGACATAAGTTAAATTTGTTAAATATTTATTAAGCTAATTAGTTTCTTTTATTTTTCATTTTATTAAATATCTAACTTATAACCTTTCATTTTTCCTATAATAAATAGATAAGTTTCAAGCCTTTCATTTTTCTTATAATAAATATATCAGTTTTAATCTTTTCATTTTCTTATATTAAATAGCTAACTACTTTAATACATTGTTATCTATAAATATCCATTTTCATTTGTGAAATACTCATTTTTCATTTCAAAGTTAGTCATACTTTGCAATTGAAGTAATTAATAGAGTTTTATAGACGTTAGTTATTCATCATCATCGTCATCATGAATGATTTGTTCGTATAATGTCAAACATCCATCCATCACATTAGCATTATATATATGTATGTATATATATATATATATATATATAAATTTATTTCACATCAATTACATCTTAATGATATATATATATATATATATATATATATATATATATATATATATATATATATATATATATATATATATATATATATATGTCATTAAGATGTAATTGATGTGAAATGAATTTTTATCTTATTTTACGTAATTTTTATCTTCTTTGATAATTGTTTAGAATTCACTTAAAGATGTACATTTGATTTGTGTGTAGTTTTATTAATATATGTATATATGAGTGTACTTTCTTTGATAGTTGTTTTTATCTTTTTTGATGGTTGTCAACTCTTGCTCACTAGTAATTCGATACATAAATTTTAAAATATTAAAATTTGGAGCAAGTCGTGCAACGCACAGGCATTGCACACTAGTATATATATATAAAAAAATTGAGTCTAGAAAACTTAAATAGCCCTTAATAAATATGGTTTACTCCATATAGATTACCCTTTTTTAATACTATTTACCACATGAAAGTTACCCTTTATTTATGCTATTTACCATTGAGTATTGAAATATTAAATAGGCCATAGTAAATATTGGTTTGTATAAATATACATTACTCTTTATTGATGCTATTTACCACATAAAAGTTACCCATTTTTTATACTATTTAAGAATAAGAATAACCATAATCTATATATATATATATATATATATATATATATATATATATATATATATATATATATATATATATATATATATATATATATATATATATATAAATTGAGTCTAGAAAACTTAAATAGCCCTTAATAAATATTGTTTACTCCATATAGATTACCCTTTTTTAATACTATTTACCACATGAAAGTTACCCTTTATTTTTTATTTTTATTTTTTTAGCAAAAATTTTAATATTAATATATATATATATATATATATATATATATGTATATATATATATATATATATGTATATATGTATATATGTATGATCAAAAGGATCAGGTGGAACAACATTGAACAGATCATGACGATCTGAAAATACTTGGTCACAAACGACCAAAACTCATTGACACTCGTTCAATTCGTTCTAAATAGTATGAACACTAACATTGAAATACCGAGCGAACACTAATGAAATTACAACAGAAAATGCAAACAACCAATCCACCAAACCTAAAGCCTAAAACATATACATAACCCCGACTCCGTATCCGACCCTGCAACTTCACTTATCAGAAACCCCAAATTCAAATTATTCACCGGGCAACCCAATAACACCTAACCCGAGGCCTATTTTCCGAAGTCAACCAAGTCAACTACGCCGGCAACAACACCAAGCCCACTAAAGACTCGACAACGGGATAAATGGAATGAATGAACCAAACGCAAAGCAACCGATCAACATCCAAAGCAGATTCAAACCGTAAAGAAACCAGGCCATTTTCACCAAATTTTCCAGGACATTTACAACCCTGCTACCTCCAGCTGCCTTTTAGCGGCAAACAGCCACCACTAAAACCAACAGTAGCAGCAGCCATTAACCACCAAGTGCAGCCGCCTACAACCACCAGGGACCACCAACGACCGCTAACAAACATCTCAGGCCGCCATTAGTCGCCAACTATCCTAGGAAGTCGCCGGCAGCCGCAGGCAGCTGGAATGAACGGGGTTCAACACAAACAACACTACAACCACCATCTCAATGAATCCAAGCCCTACAACCACCAAAACCGAAACCATCCCTAAATAGGTATAGAGCTCCGACGGAGCTCGCCGCCTACACCCACCCAGAAAATAAAATTCCGGCAAAGAGGCACTAAGACAAAGAAACATCACGACATATCTAACCCCAACGAACGGGACAAAAGGACCAAAGCTGAGCACCCCAAACCAAATCCAAGAAACAGATCCTGTACTGACACTACCCGGAATCGTTGCCTGTTTGCCTGAGCTGTGACCGGAGAAGACGATCGGACCTCGCATCGCTAGAAGAGGAAGGTGGCTATTGTACTTTATTCAAACAAAAAGCAGGTAAATCCGACCACCGACGAGATGCTGTAATACCCAGTCCCACATCGATTTGTGTAACAAAGTTTGAGTCCTTTATAAGGTAACTTCCCTCCTTACCAGACACCACGCGTTTTGGGGCTACAAGCACAGAAGATCCCGTCAGAACTTTGCAGTTAAGCGTGCTCGAGCGGGAGTAGTACTAGGATGGGTGACCTCCTGGGAATGCCTCGTGTGGTCACCAAGAAAAAGCCGTGCGCCTGTGGTCAAAGCGGACAATATTGTGGTCGTGGTAAGGCGGGATGTTATAGATGGTATCAGAGCACTAGCCTCTCGAGGTGTGACAGGCACTTGGCTCGTGCATCTCCTGAGGTATAGATCCTGGACATCAATTTGTTTCGGCCTGACGAGGACGTCAGGATTCTAAGTGGGGGAGTTTGTAATACCCCATCCCACATCGATTTGTGTAAGAAAGTTTGAGTCCCTTATAAGGTAACTTCCCTCCTTACCAGACACAACGCATTTTGGGGCTACAAGCACATCAGATCCCGTCAGAACTCTGCAGTTAAGCGTGCTCGAGCGGGAGTAGTACTAGGATGGGTGACCTCCTGGGAAAGCCTCGTGTGGTCACCAAGAAAAAGTCGTGCGCCTGTGGACAAAGCGGACAATATTGTGGTCGTGGTAAGGCGGGATGTTACAGATGCCGGTGGTCGGAGGCGGCAGCATCAACTACTACAAAAGACTAGAGAAGAGTTGAAATGGAAAAATCGAAGGTGACATCAGCGTTTTTAGGAAATTTACAGAAGATCTAGGAAGTTTAAGAAATTAAGTGAAGATTTGGTAGTGGTTTGAAGTTGAAAAGTGGAGTACTGGCGGTGGTTGGGTAAATAGACGTAAAAGCAAAAGGAAAAGAGACTTGGCACAAAAACCAAGTCAGAGAGAAGTCAAAGATGCTTGTAACAAAAAATCACAGTTACCCTTTATTTATGCTATTTACCATTGAGTATTGAAATATTAAATAGGCCATAGTAAATATTGGTTTGTATAAATATACATTACTCTTTATTGATGCTATTTACCACATAAAAGTTACCCATTTTTTATACTATTTAATAATAAGAATAACCATAATCTATATCTATATCTATATATCTAACTAAATCCCGACTCCAAGTAAATTAATTATGCATTTTTACTCCATTTAATTAGGTTACAAAGGTAAAGATCTCAATCTCATTTACCTTCAGTTTGAAAAGCAAATACTCTCATTTACCGTCGGGACACATCTCATTTAATTGCTTACATATATTATAACGGACATCTCATTTAATTGCTTATGTGTATTATAACAATTGATTGGTGTAATTATGATTAAGTACCACTATATTGAATACAGAGTAAGATAAAGTAGTAAAAATTAAGAGTAGAATAGTAAAGAGTTAACAAAGCCATAAATTTTATGAATAAAACAAAAGATAGAATTTTATTAGTCTCTAACTTATATAGCCTTTTCATTTACCATCAATTTATATCTACAAAATATGTGTTAAAGTTGCTATATAAACGTGATGAACTTTAAAACAACACAATTTTCACTCCTCACCATGCGTTGTTACTACCTACATTTTACAACCGAAACAACCTTCAAGCTGTAAAATAATATCCAATTGTGTTGTATAGCGATGGTGATGAGTGGTTATCTTTTGAGTAAAATATTGAGTCGCCAAATCGTAGATGGAGTTATGGTTTGATGTTCTGAAATTTAGACTTTCTATGTTGTTGATGAAGTTATAGTAAGATGTTCTAAAATTTAGGCTTTCTATGTTGTTTCAAGTTGAAGAGTTTTTTGAATATGATACTGTTCATCTCTTTTATGATTTTTTTTTTGTTGTCATATACTCTATATCATATATCATATAGTGCTAAAATATCAATATCAATATCAATATTAATATTAATTATTACCTATTTAAACATGGTGTAAGTTGATGTTACTTAACGTTTTATTTTAAATAAAATAAATTTCTCCTAACATCAATGCAAGAATGTGAATATTGGCGCTGATATGTATGGTATTACTATTACTATTTCATTAAGATGTTATTCGCTTGCATGTGTGTTTCTTTATTTTTGTAACTTCTTAAGTTATCAATTTTGATAAGAGTTTCGAGTTCATTTATAAATTTATATTTGGTTTGTGTGCAACTTATTATTTTATTAAGTTATGTTTATTGTTTTCTTACGTGTATCAATGAATGAAATGAAACAATACTTCTAAAACTAAGCTCCGAGTATTTATGATTTTTAACCATGCTTAAATAAGGATAATGATAAAGGTAAAATAGTTAAAAGTAAATAAAATAAAAAGACGCATATGTACTTAATGCTAAAAAAGATGAATTTGATTTAAAATAAAATCAATGAATTTCAATCGTGTTTAAACGGTTAACTTTTTAACTTTCTATTCCAGTAAAATGAATTTACCAATAAGTTAAGTCCTAGAGAGTATTTAAGATTTTATTAACACAATATAAATTATTGAAATGATCGTGTTTTATTGTGTCATGGATTGATAGCTTCTTGCTCCATGACGGTGTTGTATTTTTTGTTTGAGTAATACAAATTCTTACCTTTCAAAAAAAAATTATTGAAATGATAATGGTAAAATAGTAAAAGAAAAAGAAAATCTTAATGGACTAATAGAGTCGTATATACTTAATGTTAAAAAAAATTTAATCTGATTAAAAGAAAACTAATGAAATTCAGAACTTTCTAATTGTTAACTTTATAACTTGCCGTCAGAGTAATAATTGATCAAGTACTAAATAATAAAACTTCGATTCAAATAAATATGTGCAAGGTTTTTCAGAACAATTTTTCTAGCAAGTTGCTAAGAGAAGGTTAAACGATTACAATGACTTTATACGTCAAGAGATGAAAATGAATATGTGCAAGGTAACATTATATATTCACCTTTCCATTAAAATGAAAAACCTATAGCGAAGTTTCCAACGAAAATGCATACATAAATAAACATTGATAAACTCGATACAAACATATACATTCAATATGTAAATTGTAAATGTAAATAATAGCAATTCAGTATGCAACGATTTTATATACAGAGCAAAGCCACATATTCAATTTCTTAGTGGTATTTATTGAAAAATTTGGAAATCTAATCAATTTGCGGTCATTAACTAACTGTCAACTTAAAGTACCATTAGAAGTGTGTCAAGATTTCCTCTATTTATATTTCAAGGAACGAGTATGTATATATATTATTAAATGTTTGAATAAGTATGATCGTTTCATTTGATTCTTAACTTAAGCGGACTCTATAAGATTGAGTTGAAGACTATTAAGTATGATTTACATTTATAAAAAAAATTATACTCCATTAGTCTCATTTCAAATGTCTCCCATCAAATTTTTTAGAATTTAAGATATGTTGGATGAATGTCACTTTTGTCATGTTTAAATTCTCAAACACCCTAAATTTTCAAGGGACGTCGCTTGAAAAGCAAAATCTCAAAATGAGACTACTAATGATGCTTTTAAATGTTGAACTATAACATAATCGTGCAACGCACGGGCCTTACTCCTAGTATGAATTATGTTTGAGTGGTGAAATGGAATTTTTATTAATGAAGGACGGATCAAATCAATATTGTAAACCATCAAAGATCAAGGACCAGGATCAATTTCTCCATTCTTCCCATTTATGTTGATTTCCCATAATCACAATATATTATGTTAACTAGTTTTATGAGCTCGTGCGTTACACGGTACTTGTATAAATTTATATATAATTACGTTAGTATTGATACTCACCAGATGTATAATACAATTATAATTAAAAAAAACCATTTATCACCGATAACATTTGTATCGAGAGTATTACTATCAAAAGCATTGTATACGATAACATTAGTATTGCACACACTTTATATAATATATGATAACACGAGTATAAGGTATTCAAAACATTAGTATCATAAACGTTAGTATTGATTATTGAATACAATTACAATACAACAATTAGTTGTTCTCATTCAATGTCGCAAAGTTTGTTAAACATATAGTGATACGTTTATGAGCCCGTCCGTTAAAATACGTATCGCAAATGTCAAAAAGTTGATATACTTTAGATTTATTTAAATATCATATTTTGTATTTAGTATAGATATTTGATTTTTTATTTAAATTAAATTATATACCTAATTTTATTTAAAGTTTATTCATTTATTTTCTGTACGTTTTAGACACACATTTGTGTTATGGAGTATAGTTTATGCTCAAATATAATCTTATGTATTATGGTGCAAATCTTGTTTACTACTTTTTTTGTGTATACCTGCTAATAGCTGATAATAATATTGTCGGATTTAATATTTAAGTAATTGTATTGTACTTAGAATATGATTAAATAATATTAATTTTTATATTTATATTATATTATTTATTTATTCAATTTAAATTATCTTGTTATTTTATATTTTTGTTAACGCCACATGTGAAATTCTGTTACTGCTCTTACTTCCATTTTTATATTTATATTATTTAATTTAACATTTAAAGTAATTGTATTTTATTTAGAATATGAATAGTTTCCTTGTTTGAGAAAATCAATTAAATAGATGAGAAGAACAATAGAATAACACGTGGCAAGAATAAAGGTTTAAGCGAGGAAACCCTCCTACGAGTACATTAACTCCCCGATAGAAGGTAAAATCTCGGGTAATCAAGCTCCCCGAACGCGAGACTTGCTACCGGGTGAATTGCGCATTATGTGCACCCTTTAAAGTCTAGTCACACTCCCTTTTTTGAATAATTTAGCATAGTCATGAATTGAACCCGGATAATGCGCATCATTAAGTAATTCGGTGACCATACAGGCAAGCCTCCGTGGTTATTATGTTAATATTTCACGAGACTTTATTATATCGATATATTTTTATGAGACGACTTCACATAATTTCTGAATATTGTCGTCAAACAGAGAGACACATGCAATCACATGAATTTGTAGGAGGCACATAACGACATACAAATGACACATGAACACCTTATCGTCATTTCAACCCTTTGTTCAAAGATTCCTAGTTTCTTTCCGTTACTAAACGGATAGATTTTCACGCAAAAACTATTCGAAAAGAGTGATTTTACTAAGATAGACAGAGGCGTCTATGGAACATGTAAAAGGTGTATAACTGAATAAAGTTTAAAACTTTAAAAGGCTTAAAATTTTGTAACACTATTATAATAATTCATTTAGTTGAATACCGTAGTGAAATATAATATAAGTGTGAGACCATCCATTATCATTGACAAACTTCTTCACCATAATAAATTGACACATTAAGGTCACGTCATCATTTCTTCCAATTATACACTTAAGATGAAATTACTCCCAGCCATTACACTCTTTTAAAGAAAAAAAAAACACACATCGGGAACCTACTATATTAATAAATAATAAAATGTGTAAATATTAATGCAAAATATATATAATCAAACAAGCACACAAGATCGTCATGTAATATGCTTTCGTTTTACAATATGTTTTAATATCACGAGGAGAAGGGCCAGTTCTGTATGAAAAACCTATCACACGTTGGTGCCAACGATTCCATCCTCATCACATGTTAAGGCAAACGGATGGCGTGGCTAAGATGCAAGGATTGAGAATGCTCTAATTAGCTAGTTTACAGACCAATGTGATTCAAAAAATTTGCTTTTATGAATTTACAAATTTAATGATAAGGGTCAAGTTTTTATGTAGTATCAAACATATACTTTCAAAATCTACAAGACGGTCATGAAAATATGCTCGGTCTTATCAGGTTATTCCATGATCATTTTCGATCTGACCACTCAAAATATGCCGGTGGACCTCTTATAAGTATATCAAAACCAAACAACAAGATATCATGAGATGGTTTAGTCTCTCAATTTAGTGTCTTCTAAACTATAAAAGAAAGGCAATTAACCAAATAGACAATCAATCCTATAACAACTAAAAATGGCAAAACACCATGGAACTAAACCATGGCCATTGGTGGTGCTAACCGCTTGCCCATTACACGGCCACATGACCGGAACCCTCCAACTAGCAACAACCCTTCATGCCAAAGGGTTCCATATAGCCTTTGCACACTCAACTCTAAACCCACCTGACCCGACTAACCTTCCTCCCGATTTCATCTTCCTTCCACTTTTCGACCACTTAACCGCTGTTGATGACTCTCGTAGCTTTACTACTTTCCTCAAAGAGATTAATAATGAATGCAAAGCATCATTTAAGGAACACTTGATTCGTTTGATCGGTGAAGGGAATAAATCAATTGTTGTCATTTATGATAACAATATGTTTTTTGCTGGAATTGTTGCGTTAGATTTGAATCTCGCAGCCATAAGTTTTCGTCCTAATAGTGCTGCATACCTTCCTGCTACTCTTGCACGTCTACAGTTATGTCAACAAAGTCGATTTCTGGAACAAGGTAAATTTGACATAAAAAACCTTAGGGATGTGTAAAGTAAAGTACTAAATGTGTCTAAAAACACAATGAACTTCTAGTTTTGTTTTGTTTTAGGCAATGAAGATATTAAGGTCTCGTTAATTGATTGTACTTTCTAACTTTTGCTCCATTAACAACTATAGTTTAATTACTAAAATGAACAGTAACCTTCATAAATGGAATTTTAGGTAATTTGTCTCCTTTTTTGTGTTTGTGTGCACATTGTTTAATTACTACCCTCGTTTTAGCTATTTTGTAACCCTGAAATTGAATTCTCGAATTAATAAATTAATATAACAAGACATTTAGTCCCCCGTTTAGTTTACGGAATCCAATAAAATTCATCATCACAAAATAGCATACTACATTGAATCATGATATAATCAAAAGAGGTCTTGGTTTAAACCTTATTAGAAGCAGAGAAAAGGTCAAAAACGATCATCGTTAACTTGGCTAGGTTGTGTACAAATAAAAATATTTATTCTTCCGAACAAATTCGTTTACCATTTATTTAATTAATTACCCTCTAGTTGAATATGGAGAAAAATTCTGGTAGTGGTAGATATCAAGATTCATGATTTAACACTTTGATGAACTTTTTTCTTCTCAAATGTAATTATTTATGCTTCATAATCTTAAGTCTTAGAAATTTTATACATTAGAAAGAGTGTATTTAAGCTGGATATAAGCTAATGGTAATTACTATTTGATTGTTATAAAGATTTTGTGATGAATGAAATGGTGCCAAATTACCATCCTATCAGATACAAAGACTTGCCCTTCTCCGGTTCACCTATCGAAGATTGGAAAGAACTCGTAGCCATATTCAATCGTCACCCACGTCCCTCAGCCATTATCGTTAACACGATCAAATCTCTCGAACATGAAGCGTTAACCTTAATTCACAACCACTACAATGTTCCTGTTTTCGCAATTGGACCTTTACACAAAATAAAACCAACCGGGGATGCAACTCATCTCAAAGGGGACACAAGTTGCATCACATGGCTCGATAAACAATCTCCAAAGTCCGTAATTTATATAAGTTTCGGAAGCTTAGCCACATTGGATGCGAATGTGTTAACCGAGATGGTATGGGGTCTAGCCCAAAGTAACCGACCATTTTTATGGGCGGTTAGACCTGGTTCAGTATGTGGTTGGGAATGGGTCGAGTTTTTACCAGAGGGGTTCTTGGAAGAAACGAAAGACCGAGGTTTGATTGTGAAATGGGCCCCACAAAAGGAAGTGTTGTCACATTTTGCGGTCGGTGGCTTTTGGAGTCATGGTGGGTGGAATTCGATATTGGAGAGTGTTTCGGAAGGGGTTCCAATGATATGTCAACCGTTTATAGCCGATCATATGGTGAATACGCGTTATGCTAGTTATGTGTACAAGATTGGGATCGAGTTAGAAGTTTTTGAAAGAGGGGAGATTGAAAGGATGATTAGGAAACTTATGGTGGATGAAGGGAATGAAATAAGAGTTAGAGCAAATAATATGAAGAAAATGGTTGAAATTGCACTTGAAAGTGGTGGTTGCTCGCATGATTCGTTGGATGATTTGGTGAGATTCATATGTTCATGTTGATGGATAATAAAAAAAGAAAAAAACGTATATACTGGTGAGTTTTATGTATCACTAGCTAGTTTTTTTGTTGTTGTTGTTGTTGTTGTTGTTGTTGTTTTGGTTGTAAAGATCGACTAAGATGTTTAGAAATGAAGGAGGAACTGTTCATTTGTTAATCTTGTTTCAATCATCAGAGGATTAATAATAATAATAATATAATCAACAGTAATCATTTGGATCATTAGTAATTGGTGTCAAAGATCAATGATAAAGCAATTGTTTTACAGTCACATAAAAAAATGAAAACATGCAATGACTAAAAATAGCATTCTTACAAATGCAAAAGTTGTGGCTAAAGGTTGTGGCCAACGGCGATGACTGACAACAGTCATCAGGCTGACAGTGATTGTTGGTGATAGTGCCCGGTGGTGATGGATGGTGGTAAAATATGTTTTACTTGGTAATGGTAACTTAATTTGAAAAAATATTACAACTTTTCTAAATAAGTTGCGTTTGATAACTAGTGTTGTAAAAAGATTACCTTTACCTTTATTATTGAAAATTCTATGTTAATTATAACTTAAAAAAATTAATCAACAATATAACTTACATAAAAATAAAGTAAATGATTAGCTAATTTGTATTAAGAATTAAAAAGTTTTAGTGTTAGATTGACTATGAAGTGTTTGGTAAAAATAGATTATTGAGCTGCATTTTATATAGGGATGTCAAAAACATTGGTACATGATGGGAAATTCAAATCTGATTTTTGGGTTGGGTTCGGACCGAGTAAATTAGTCTAGAGCCGGATATAAGGATGGTTTACAATTTTTTTGTGGGTTTGGATACGGGGATTGTTTTAGACACAAACCCGAATACCGGACCCGTATACTCCGAAAAAAGACCCGGGTTAATATACCCGACCCGAAAACCCGATAACCAGATCCGTAAACCGATTACTCGGTTCGTATACCCGATTACCCGGCCCGTATACTCGAAAAAGACTCGAATACCCTTGGAAAAACCCGTTAATCCGATAGTTATGGGACTCGAATACCCATGGGGAAACCCGTTTACCCGCTAGTTAGTAACTAAATGGAGATCGGGCGGGTTCGGGTCAAAGTTTGGAAAGGGTTTTTTTTAATCGGGTCCGGGTATGAGATTATCTAAACCCGGCCCAACCCCGAGCCGATATCATCCCTTATTTTATATATGATATAATATAAAGGTGAGTATATGAGTATTAATTAGGTAGAAGGTGGAAGGGTTTTTTTTGTTCGGGCTATCCGAAAGGGCGAGTAATTCGATCTCATACTCTGATGTATGCAGCCCAGCAGAATTACTCCATGGATGTTTACAACCCTTTCCTGACCATCACAAAATGTTCGTCATAGACAGAATTCGAACAACAAAATATGAGTATTAATTGATAAGTGTTAATTGATTCTTTTAAAAGGTTGACTTTGAAGATAATTGAGATCAAAGAGATGATTAAAGCAAGAATTTTATTGAGTACAGCTCTAAGGGCTGTTGTTAACATGCATTATTTTATTGTACATATTTATAAACGTCAGTTCGAAAGTTGTAACATCCCGCGTTTTTCCGTTAAATTTATTTTTAACACCGTTTTTTTTTTAAATAATACCTTTCGTTATTTAAATTCGTAGTTTCCGTTGACTAACGTTCATAATAATTCCGTCATTTAATTATAACATCTCTCGTTAACTTGCGTTTTAAAAATATTCGATCGGTTAAATCCCGCACCCGCTTTGAAACTCGAGGGACCGGAGTTGCCAAATGGGCAAACTAGTTGACTAGGTCAACTAGTCAACCCATTTTTCCACCATTCATTCATTCCATCATCTCCCTCATCTCTTTTCTCTCCATCTCAAGAACACACACACAAACCCATTCCATTCATTCATCATCTAAATTCAATCTTGGAAGCTCACAACAAATCCGACTACATATTCTTAATCCTCTCGTCATTCTCTACGATTTGATACTAACTTCATCGATTTTGGGTAACAATTCTAAAACTCTAGATTTCTCTAAATTCGTGTTTTTGACTTGAAATGGTGTTAGTTAGTGTCTATGGCTCGTGTATAACATGAATATATGTTTTGTTTGCTCGATTCGTTGTTTTGAGTAACTAGTTTGAACATTTGAAATGGGTGTGCTAAATCTTTGATTTTGGATGAGTTAATGTTGTTAAATTGTTAAAGTTCATGTTTTAATTGTGTTACTAGTATCATTAGCTTCGTTTTGATGTATAGGTTGATTAAGGAAACTCCAAGAACATGATTAATGATTTTGTGAACTTGGATTAGGGTTTGATGAGCTTTACATGAACTTTTGATGCGTCAAATGCTATGAGATATTGTTGTTAAGTGTTTTGTTGCAATGTGTGTTTGATTACCTTCGAAACGGCATAACATACATGTAAATTGGTTGCCCGAATCATAAAATGCGTTTTTGGAACTTGAACTTTGATTATGAATGTTTAATTGCGGTTTTTGGTTGTTGTAAGTGGAAGTTTGATTGATGAAATGCGTTTAGTTATTTTCCTTGTAAAATTTCCTTTCCAACGATATATGGTATGCATTTTAAATGTTTTCGGTGGATGAAATGTGTTAAATTGTGTTTTGGTTCGAGACTTAGTCTATTTTCTGCAAACAGCATTTTTCCCAGGTATGCGCGCCGCGCATACCACCGCGCGCCGCGTGAATCCAAAAACCCAGATGAATGGCCCTTTAAGTCAAGTTCTGACCTGGTTTTACACTTGGGTGCGCGCCGCGCAACCCATTGCGCACCGCGCAAAACCCCCAGGCCAGGCTCTTGTGTTTTTAAATGTTCTCAAAATGTTTCTCGCTTAACCGTAACTCCGATTAACATGAAAATCGGCTATTGTGTTCATATATGATTTCTCATCAGGGGAAAATTGTCGGATACCCGACCCGACCCCGTTGACTTTGACTTTGACCAAGTTTGACTTTTAGTCAAACTTAACCAAACTTTTATGCAAATGTTCTAACATGCTTTTATACGTGATTCTTGCATGAAACTTGACAACATGATTCACATGCTATACTAATCGAGTCGTAACGAGCCATAGGACTAATTGAACACATTTCACCCGACCTTGTGTCGTAACCGGTTAATTGATATAACTTACTTGTTTAGGTCAAGGCTAAGCAACTTTCATGCACACGTTTACTTTGCGAAGTACTTTTATACTCGTGCACTCGAGGTGAGATCATAGTCCCACTTTTTACTCTTTTGAACTTACTTTTGGGATGAGAAAACATAAACGATTCTTTTGAACTAAGTGAACACAAGAACGGGAAAACAAACATTCTACATACGAGTTTAGAACGAAAATCCTCAATCCGATTATCATTAGTTACATCAGATGGTGTAAGCGAGAACTTATGTTATATGGCCATATGGGTTTGACAACCCTCATCTTTGACAGTTCGCTACCGTTTACGGATGAAATATATTTTCGAGAATCAGTGTTTGTTCTAGCACTATTGATGGGGTATTCAACGGACGGAATGTTAAGCTTTGATAATTGGGTGCTCGTGAATATTAACTTTTAGAATGTACTACTATTATTCAACTTTGCAAATCTTGTGGTTCGACTTACTTTACTTTTACTCACTTACTCAAACCTATGATTTCACCAACGTTTTTGCGTTGACAGATTCTTCTATGTTTTCTCAGGTTTATACATGGCTACTTGATACATGCTTCCGCACTCTTTGATTACTTGATTGGAGTCTACCATGCATGCATACGCTAGGGATAGCACTTTTGGATTCAAACTTTTGTCTACTTACTTACGCTATTTATAGCAACTGTGATTTTAAACTAATTATGTCGCGAGTTATTTCAATCATACTTTACTACTTTTGTAAACTTAAACTTGTTGTCGATCCGTTGTTAAACTAAACTTGCAAGTCTTGTACCTTTCAAATGAATGCGACATAATTTTGGTCAAACGAGTCTCATATAGGGACTACGACCACGCAATGGGACCTAAGTTAACGGCGCCGTCAATAACGGTTTTGGTCGGGTCGTTACAAAAGTGACTGGTAACCGCTATGTACAATCATATAATGCATGTTAACGATAGCTCTAAGGGCCGTCGTTAGCAAAACCCGTTAAAACAAAACTAAAAAATGATTGATAAAAAATTCGAAAAAAATAAGTTACTTTAAACTATCAGACTTGACATATAATTACATGATAAGATATAGATTATTACATTTTAAAATATCAAAAAAATTTGGATCTTTTTTTTTTTTTTTTTTTTTTTTTTGGCGAAAAAACTTTAACTATACAATCTTGGACTTTCATCAACCGATGAAAAAACCAATTGAAACAACACAAATAAACATAAGTTCTGCCTCGCCTCCAGAAATTTAATCTACCGACAAAACAAAGTCTTTACCAGCGAGACACGCCTAACCCAGTGAAAATAAGAAAAATAACAACAAAACCTAACTCAATAAACCCCAACGGCTAAAGATCTACACAAAAACACAACATACGAAAAAAGATCACTACACAAAAGATAAAACTGATACAAGCAAATGAAACAAAACAAGATCCCGCATCATAAAATACTCACTTCCCTTTACCTCTCGAATCGTTCCTTGAAACCCTTCCTCCGATCTTTTGCCTATTTATGTGATGACCCGGGAATTTCCGACAAAATTTAAACTTTATCCTTATATGACTTCGACACAATAAACAAAGTCTGTAATGTTGAGTTTCAAAAATCTTTGAACTGTGTCTAATATATTCATTTGACCTTCGACTGCTCTCGATGATTCACGAACAATTATGTATATATAGATAGATATATATATATATATATATATATATATATATATATATATATATATATATATATATATATATATATATATATATATATATATATATATATATATGTAAGTATATATAATAAATTGAAATTATAAAAAAAATAATAATTTAAACATAAAAAAACTAGAGATGTAAAGTAAGATACAAAATAATAAAGTGTAATTTAAAATGAAGTTATAAACATATATGAGTTATATGTATAATTATTATAACACTGTATTATATATAAAATGTATATAGATAATAATTATATATTATAACTTAAACTATGATGTAATTTGGTTATATAAAAGACAACTTAAAATAACTTGATTTTTTTTAAAACTGTTAATGTTATTATAAAGTGTATGCTGAATGTAAATAATTTTGAATATACATAATTTGTCAACGATTAACAAAGTATTAAATGAGTAAGGTTATACTTTGAGATTAATTGTTTTAGTTATACAATTAATACATTCATCTAAGTAATAAAGCTGGATATGTAAAACATAATTATATATAGTAATTTGAATATGTATATGATGTATAAACATAAATACTATTATATGTATATTGATAAAATGCATAATTATAAAAATTTACAACATGTAAGTTTGTTATATCTTTATTACTAGTAGGATTGTTATTAGACATATTTTTACTACCAATTATCATTAAGGAATTATTATTATTAAAATTTATTATTCTTATCATTACTAGAATACAAGTTATTATCATTATCACTAATATTATTATTAGTATTATATTGATATTATTTTTATTATTAAAATTGTTATTATTTCTATTAGTCTTATTTTGATATATTTTTTTTACAATATTAATAAATTAATTATTGATTATTTATATTAACTAAATATAAAATTAATAGAATATAAAGACATAAATTACACTGAATCAATTATTGGTACTATTTTTTTGCTTGTCTATTTGGCTCGTGAACTTCTGTCCAGCATGATCACTAAAATCCAATCTGATATTTATACGAATCGTTCTATTACAAGTTTTACAGATCTGTTCCATTCGATAATTACATCAGGGAAGAAAGAGAACAACTTTATTTATTTTATTTTATTTTTTTTTTCTATTTTTGCTCGTGCCACTTCAAGAACTTGATCAAATTTTTTTTATCAAATCTCAAAAACTAACAATGCAGAAGTATTCACAATCTTGTCGTGATTCTATTAAAACAAATCTCATGTCTCAAATCTCAGTATAACTCTCGAATTTTAAAGTTAAAATTTTTTTTCAAAAAGTCAAACTCGTGTTCTTCGTGAAATTCGAGTTCATGTTTGGATTTTCAGTTAAAATTGATGATGTAGAAAGTTTCTATGAGAGATTTGAAACATCTTTTGTGTTATAATTTTTGTATAAAACGTCCTCGAATTTGAGATTTGAATTTGAGCTTTTTTTTTTTTTTTTGCGAACAGCGATACCCTCTTTAATTTTTTTTTTCGAGTCTGTTTTTTTTTTATTTTCTTTTTATTTTATGATACTATTATTAGATGTTATTGTTGTCACAAAGCTACAGCAAATAACATTAGATGTTATGACTTGGATTTGATGTGGGATCGATGCAAGTATTGAGGAAGATGAAGATAGAACTTATTTTCGGGTTAAAAAAATTATGGGTAGAGGTATTATCAGTAAAACAGATTTGGTTAAGTGGTGATGGGTGTTTGAGGGTGAGCGGGAGGTCTCGGGTTCGACTCCTGTCAGCAGCAACTCTTTTTATTCAAAGATTTTAAAGGGTATACCTTATTATTTTAACTCTATTATTATTATTATTGTTATTATTGTTATTGTTATTATTAATATTATTATTATTATTATTATTATTATTATTATTATTATTATTATTATTATTATTATTTCTGTGTTTATTATTTTTATTGTTATTGTTATTATTGATGAGTGCTATTGTTACTAATACAAGTATTGTAATTATTATTATTTTGTACCAAATAAATAGTTTGTATATAAAGTATACTTATAACATATACTACATTAATATTATGCAAATTGCTATAAAATATTATTATCCATAAATTTTATATATAATTAATTTACATATAGTATAAATATATATTTTAACATAATCATACATATAAATATACATTTTGATACACTATATAATATTTTATGTATATATATATAATTTATAATAAATGACATATATATATATACTCTAACTAAAATATTTTAATAAGAATTGAATATATATAAATATTAAGTATTAAGAACGAAGTTCTTGACAAAAGGGAATGTTATAAGTTATGGTCATAAAACTTAAATTGTTAATATTATTAAGTATTATCTTTACTATCATTATTATTATTAATAACATTTTAATTATTATTATTAGTAGTGTCCTTAGTACAAAAATTATCATGGTTATTAAAACTATCATTTTTACAAAAAAAAAAAAAAAAAAAAAAAATTATTATTTATTATCAACATCATTTTTATTAGTATTAAAACTATCATTACTATTATTATTATACTTATTCTAATATTATTATAAATATTATTTTTGCAAACAAAAGAAATGTCTATAAAGACATATGTAATACATACGTATACTAATATTACTTAATATCAGGATATAATATTATTTATAACGATAACTAAAGTACATATCGAATAAGTATTATAATATATTATAAGTATTAATAAAATTGTATATGACTACTAATTTTAATACATAACTAAATATATATATAAATTGCTCGATTACGATTACATGTATTAATATATATATACAAATGATATAGGTTCGTGAATTCGAGGTCAACCCTGCTTTGTTCAATTGTTCAATATAGTCATATGTATTTTTACTACAAAATACATTAGGTGAGTTTCATTATTCCCTTTTTAAATGCTTTTGCAATATATATTTTTGGGACTGAGAATACATGCGCTGTTTTTATAACTGTTTTACGAAATAGACACAAGTACTCGAAAATTACATTCTATGGTTGGATTATCGAATCGAATATGCCCCTATATAGTCTGGTAATCTAAGAATTAGGGAACAGACACCCTAATTGACGCGAACTCTAAAGATAGATCTATCGGGCCCAACAAGCCCCATCCAAAGTACCGGATGCTTTAGTACTTCGAAATTTAAATCATGTCCGAAGGAGGATCCCGGAATGATGGGGATATTCTTATATGCATATTGTGAATGTCGGTTACCAGGTGTTCAATCCATATGAATGATATTTTGTCTCTATGCATGGGACGTATGTTTATGAGAAATGGAAATATGAAATCTTGTGGTCTATTAAAATTATGAAATGATTATTTATGCTAAACTAATGAACTCACCAACCTTTTGGTTGACACTTGAAAGCATGTTTATTCTCAGGTACGAAAGAAATCTTCCGCTGTGTATTTGATCATTTTAAAGATATTACTTGGAGTCATTCATGACATATTTCAAAAGACTTTGCATTCGAGTCATTGAGTTTATCAAGATCATTATTAAGTCAATTATAGTTGGATATATTATGAAATGGTATGCATGTCTATCAACTTTAGATGTAATGAAAGATTGTCTTTTCAAAAACGAATGCAATGTTTGTAAAATGTATCATATAGAGGTCAAGTACCTCGCGATGTAATCAACTGATGTGAATCGTTTATAATCAATATGGACTTCGTCCGGATGGATTAGGACGGGTTCTTTCAGTTGGTATCAGAGCGGTGGTCTTAGCGAACCATGTCTGCATTAGTGTGTCTAACTGATAAGTTGTTAGGATGCATTAGTGAGTCTGGACTTCGACCGTGTCTGCATGTCAAAATTTTTGCTTATCATTTTATGTCAAAAATTACCTGCTTATCATTCTTAGAGAATCACTTGCTTATCATTCTTAGTCTAGACACGTTTTACTGCATTGACTGCATGAATAGTGTATAGACAAAATTCATATCTTAGCGTATCTGCTACTTCACATCTTAGCGTATCTGTTACTGTAACTTTGTCTGACAACTCCCGTAGATTCCTCCGTAACTTATGAGATTTTAGTATTATATAAGCATATGTAAATTATGTATTGCAGGGTACTAACCTACATACTATAATCTATTTCTTATCGAAAATCCTTCATCTGATCGTACGAGATGAATCCTGCAACCAGTTCGAGTTCCTCAGATTCCGATAGCTATTCCGATAGTTATTCTAACAGCTATTCCGACATAGATGTTCACCTAAGCTCTGAAAACAGCGTCATCGGCATGAATCAACCAATCAGCCATTATCAATTCATCTGATGGGTTCGTAGTCGACTTAATTAATGGAAACGCGCAGAAGGCAATCCCTTCCACCAACCGAATTCACCTCTTGACAATGAACCTGAAGCGTTTACCGGCGAACCTGTTCGAGACACCATTTTCAGTCTCATTTCCAGGGTAACTCGACAAGATTATATTCTATCCACAATTCTGAACCTTATTCATCCGCTCGTTCCGACCGACAATTATCCTGAAGTAATAAGTCAACGAACTTCGCGCTCGAATAATCAATTCGGAGATTATGGTGCAAAATGTACCAGCTTCAGCAACATCACCGGCACCAACAGTACCATCAATAACAGCACCAGTACCATCAAAAATCCATGCTTCAATATCATCATATGTACTTTGAGTATGATCTTCGTTCTACGTATCGTTCTACCTCATTTATCTTCGTTCGACATGACGAATATGTAATCTCTAAAGTTTTAGAGATTATTTATTCTAGTTCCAACCGAAAAGCAAATGAGTTTAATATCATATTAACACATTAAATCCATGAATACATCTGAAGAAAATATATATGTATATATGTTTTCATAAAGATCGTAATTAAAAATTCTTTTGTACAAACTGTTAATGATGAAAATATTTTAACGGGTAGGTAATACCCGAAGAATATTTAAGATTTCACATTTATAAGTTACACTGTACACTCTTCGAACCTGATTCAACGGTCATTTACTATCCTACTTACATCCACAGATATACGTATCCGTTCACCACAGAATAACCATATTCATCCAATTTCATATTTAGATTTTGATTTATCAGAATCCAACAAGTGGCATAATGAAGAAATAATGGACACAATAAAAATTGATTAGAAACAGACTAATTGACAATATGAAATTTTGTTAAGAAACCACGCTAACAAAATCCTAGCTAACTGTTCCTAGCTAACTGTTAATTCCATATTACATTTTATTTATCGCAATTTATTTTATCGCAATTTTAATTCTCGCAATTTTATTTATCGTTATTTAACTTCTGTTATTTACTTTACGCATTTTATTTATCGTCATTTAATTTCTGCATTTATTTTACGCACTTTAAATATCGGGACACGTATACAAAGTTTTGACATATCATATCGACACATCTATATATATTATTTGGAATCACCATAGACACTCTATATGCAGTAATGATCGAGTTCTCTATACAGGGTTGAGGTTGATTCTATAATAATATATATACTTTGAGTTGTGATCGAGTCTGAGACGTATACGGGTCACGACACGTATTAATTAATTCGAATATTGTATATTAAACTATATATGAATTATTGGACTGTTACTGTGGACTATCGACTGTGGACTAATAACATTGGACAATTAAAATGAATTAAAATATTGATTATAATATATGAAACTAAACAATTCTTCAAGTTGCCACTTGATTTCGTCTTAAACATCATTTGTATCTTCACGATTACAATCTGCGTTCAAACCTTTCATGATTTTTGAAAACACCTCAATCGATAGGATGAATCAACCGCACTCCATCTACGGAAGGAAATATTTATGCATATAGTTATGCACCAGAGAAACTCTCGGCAACTGAATAAAAGTTTAACACGTAGCCGCGTCAGATCCTTTGGCATTTATTAGCAAAAATAACTTTACGATCCCTTTTCAAAATAGCCAATTTTTTTTTTACAGCTCCAGCAAGTCAACTTCGACTTTTCATTCGAAGTAACCTTACTATAATCCTGATATATACGATTACCCTTTTGATACAGGAGAATTCTTTTATATTCCACTATATTACCAGTAGACGTACCAGCAACCTCGTTGCTCCTTGGCTCAAATCTCTCGGACAAATCATTATATTTATATTTATTCATTGAAACCCTATCATATACTCATCCGCATCTTGTAACGAGAACTGCCATAACAATTACCGGGAATCAGCAATCAGTACTTTGAAAACTCACAGCATATCTACATCAACAGTTATATGTATGGAATTTATCTCTTAGAATTATGATCTCTCATTCTGAAATTCTGAAAAGCACTCAATCACAAATCAATACTCTAAATGTTGAAAAAGCTGAATGAAGCAGCAGAAACCATAGACAACCGTAAACGACTTTAATCGTCTGAAGTTTGATGATAAAGAATAATATGTTGGAAAAGCTCAGAAACGTTGGAACTGGAAAACGGATAGAGTTAACCACGAAGGAGACCAAGGACAAATACAAGGACCATACCCTATATTCAAAGAATCCAGGTCATTCTGGATCCGTTGAAATCTTTAGAGAATATCTTGCTCCGAAATCATGTTAAAATCTTGCAGAAAATCTTTCTCCATCAACCATCGAACTTAGAAATTCCAAAATATCATCATCAATATCTTCAGTATTTCTGAGGATATTTTCATAAATATTCTTGTCCGAAATTATATACCTCTTCGTGCTTCCTGTGTATCATTATATTGGAAACATTCAATAGAAAATTTAGTACCGAAAAACAGATTATGCGAAACTATGAAGAAAGTCGGGGACAAATCACAAAGAATAAGTTTGACTTCAAAGAATTCAAATGATTCAATGTCTGCTAAAGTCTTTAGTGAATATCTTGCTCCTTACTCTAAACCCTTGCAGACAATAGTTTTTATCATCCTCTGATCTTATACATTCCGAGTTATTATCGTATCTTTCATTATAAATATCCTCCATATTTCTGGAGATATTTTTATAATTATTCTTATCTGAAATCATCAATCTCTTCGTGTTATCAGTATTACATTATATAGAAACTGTTAGTTTCTATATCCTGTAAACTTGAGTTTGAAATATGAATGTTATTGAAGTGATGTTGGAAACTGATGCATGGGTTAGTATAATATAATGACACCTGATCAACGTGATTATATTACAGTAAGTCATGCTGAGTTTCTAATGGAACGTGATGATTCACAGATCATATCGTCATCACGTGCCATGTTACATAACTCTTTCATTCAAATTAACTTCTGAACATATCGAGAAAGTATATTCTTGATAGTTCTATTCTCAGTGATTCTGGTAATTGGATAAATCAAATCGTGCTAATACATTAGTTCTTATTTAGAACACGATGTTTATTCGAAATTCCATACTTACGAATTCTGGACCGTTACTCGCTTTACTAGAGGTCGGGAGGATAATAAAAAGGCAAAGAGCTCCAAAATATAAGAGAAAATATAAAGCCCAACAACAACACCGAAATTACAAACCGTGAATATCAGTGCGTATAGCAAAATAAAGACACGGGAGGATTATAAATACAATAATCCCTAAAGCATAGTAGAAATAAACGGATTCCTCCGGTGGGAGTTGGAAAAGGAGAATAATTGTTGCGATAATCAGGATAAGGACAAGGATCAGAACTGGATTAAGCATTTTCATGATCTTTTGAATTTGGGAATTGAGTATTGAAGTGGTGAAAATTAATGGAACGGAAAAGGTAAAAATTTATAGTGAAAATATAAGACAGAGGAATCGAGGCAAATCACCGCATTTAATTATAGAAATCTAAATTTCCTTATTCGCAGGAGAATCAAATCTTTTAGATTTTGAAGATTTTTCTTAAATCCCTTGAATTCCGGAATTCAATCACGACTACGTCAAAAGTTATGGAAAATCTCTATTTCTTTATCTCGATCTTTTGTGGTAGCTTCATTCATACGCTTCGATTAATTGAATCATTTTATCCATAGTATTCAATGATAATAAAACTCTATTTATCAACTCATATTCGTCATGAAAACATTTTTATTGTTAACCCTGACCACCTCACTCAAATTTCGGGACGAAATTTCTTTAACGGGTAGGTACTGTGATGACCCGGGAATTTCCGACAAAATTTAAACTTTATCCTTATATGACTTCGACACGATAAACAAAGTCTGTAATGTTGAGTTTCAAAAATCTTTGAACTGTGTCTAATATATTCATTTGACCTTCGACTGCTCTCGATGATTCACGAACAATTATGTATATAGATATATATATATATATATATATATATATATATATATATATATATATATATATATATATATATATGTGTGTGTAAGTATATATAATAAATTGAAATTATAAAAAAAAAAAAATAATTTAAACATAAAAAAACTAGAGATGTAAAGTAAGATACAAAATAATAAAGTGTAATTTAAAATGAAGTTATAAACATATATGAGTTATATGTATAATTATTATAACACTGTATTATATATAAAATGTATATAGATAATAATTATATATTATAACTTAAACTATGATGTAATTTGGTTATATAAAAGACAACTTAAAATAACTTGATTTTTTTTTAAAACTGTTAATGTTATTATAAAGTGTATGCTGAATGTAAATAATTTTGAATATACATAATTTGTCAACGATTAACAAAGTATTAAATGAGTAAGGTTATACTTTGAGATTAATTGTTTTAGTTATACAATTAATACATTTATCTAAGTAATAAAGCTGGATATGTAAAACATAATTATATATAGTAATTTGAATATGTATATGATGTATAAACATAAATACTATTATATGTATATTGATAAAATGCATAATTATAAAAATTTACAACATGTAAGTTTGTTATATCTTTATTACTAGTAGTATTGTTATTAGACATATTTTTACTACCAATTATCATTAAGGAATTATTATTATTAAAATTTATTATTCTTATCATTACTAGAATACAAGTTATTATCATTATCACTAATATTATTATTAGTATTATATTGATAATATTTTTATTATTAAAATTGTTATTATTTCTATTAGTCTTATTTTGATATTTTTTTTTACAATATTAATAAATTAATTATTGATTATTTATATTAACTAAATATAAAATTAATAGAATATAAAGACATAAATTACACTGAATCAATTATTGGTACTATTTTTTTTGCTTGTCTATTTGGCTCGTGAACTTCTGTCCAGCATGATCACTAAAATCCAATCTGATATTTATACGAATCGTTCTATTACAAGTTTTACAGATCTGTTCCATTCGATAATTACATCAGGGAAGAAAGAGAACAACTTTATTTATTTTATTTTATTTTTTTTTCTATTTTTGCTCGTGCCACTTCAAGCACTTGATCAAATTTTTTTTTTATCAAATCTCAAAAACTAACAATGCAGAAGTATTCACAATCTTGTCGTGATTCTATTAAAACAAATCTCATGTCTCAAATCTCAGTATAACTCTCGAATTTTAAAGTTAAATTTTTTTTTCAAAAAGTCAAACTCTTGTTCTTCGTGAAATTCGAGTTCATGTTTGGATTTTCAGTTAAAATTGATGATGTAGAAAGTTTCTATGAGAGATTTGAAACATCTTTTGTGTTATAATTTTTGTATAAAACGTCCTCGAATTTGAGATTTGAATTTGAGTTTTTTTTTTTTTTTTTTTTTTTTTTTTGCGAACAGCGATACCCTCTTTAATTTTTTTTTTTTCGAGTCGGTTTTTTTTTATTTTCTTTTTATTTTATGATACTATTATTAGATGTTATTGTTGTCACAAAGCTACAGCAAATAACATTAGATGTTATGACTTGGATTTGATGTGGGATCGATGCAAGTATTGAGGAAGATGAAGATAGAACTTATTTTCGGGTTAAAAAAATTATGGGTAGAGGTATTATCAGTAAAACAGATTTGGTTAAGTGGTGATGGGTGTTTGAGGGTGAGCGGGAGGTCTCGGGTTCGACTCCTGTCAGCAGCAACTCTTTTTATTCAAAGATTTTAAAGGGTATACCTTATTATTTTAACTCTATTATTATTATTATTGTTATTATTGTTATTGTTATTATTAATATTATTATTATTATTATTATTATTATTATTATTATTATTATTATTATTATTATTATTATTATTTCTGTGTTTATTATTTTTATTGTTATTGTTATTATTGATGAGTGCTATTGTTACTAATACAAGTATTGTAATTATTATTATTTTGTACCAAATAAATAGTTTGTCTATAAAGTATACTTATAACATATACTACATTAATATTATGCAAATTGCTATAAAATATTATTATCCATAAATTTTATATATAATTAATTTACATATAGTATAAATATATATTTTAACATAATCATACATATAAATATACATTTTGATACACTATATAATATTTTATGTATATATATAAAATTTATAATAAATGACATATATATATATACTCTAACTAAAATATTTTAATAAGAATTGAATATATATAAATATTAAGTATTAAGAACGAAGTTCTTGACAAAAGGGAATGTTATAAGTTATGGTCATAAAACTTAAATTGTTAATATTATTAAGTATTATCTTTACTATCATTATTATTATTAATTATTAATAACATTTTAATTATTATTATTAGTAGTGTCCTTAGTACAAAAATTATCATGGTTATTAAAACTATCATTTTTACAAAAAAAAAAAAAAAAAAAAAAATTTATTATTTATTATCAACATCATTTTTATTAGTATTAAAACTATCATTACTATTATTATTATACTTATTCTAATATTATTATAAATATTATTTTTGCAAACAAAAGAAATGTCTATAAAGACATATGTAATACATACGTATACTAATATTACTTAATATCAGGATATAATATTATTTATAACGATAACTAAAGTACATATCGAATAAGTATTATAATATATTATAAGTATTAATAAAATTGTATATGACTACTAATTTTAATACATAACTAAATATATATATAAATTGCTCGATTACGATTACATGTATTAATATATATATACAAATGATATAGGTTCGTGAATCCGAGGTCAACCCTGCTTTGTTCAATTGTTCAATATAGTCATATGTATTTTTACTACAAAATACATTAGGTGAGTTTCATTATTCCCTTTTTAAATGCTTTTGCAATATATATTTTTGGGACTGAGAATACATGCGCTGTTTTTATAACTGTTTTACGAAATAGACACAAGTACTCGAAAATTACATTCTATGGTTGGATTATCGAATCGAATATGCCCCTATATAGTCTGGTAATCTAAGAATTAGGGAACAGACACCCTAATTGACGCGAACTCTAAAGATAGATCTATCGGGCCCAACAAGCCCCATCCAAAGTACCGGATGCTTTAGTACTTCGAAATTTAAATCATGTCCGAAGGAGGATCCCGGAATGATGGGGATATTCTTATATGCATATTGTGAATGTCGGTTACCAGGTGTTCAATCCATATGAATGATATTTTGTCTCTATGCATGGGACGTATGTTTATGAGAAATGAAAATATGAAATCTTGTGGTCTATTAAAATTATGAAATGATTATTTATGCTAAACTAATGAACTCACCAACCTTTTGGTTGACACTTGAAAGCATGTTTATTCTCAGGTACGAAAGAAATCTTCCGCTGTGTATTTGATCATTTTAAAGATATTACTTGGAGTCATTCATGACATATTTCAAAAGACTTTGCATTCGAGTCATTGAGTTTATCAAGATCATTATTAAGTCAATTATAGTTGGATATATTATGAAATGGTATGCATGTCTATCAACTTTAGATGTAATGAAAGATTGTCTTTTCAAAAACGAATGCAATGTTTGTAAAATGTATCATATAGAGGTCAAGTACCTCGCGATGTAATCAACTGATGTGAATCGTTTATAATCAATATGGACTTCGTCCGGATGGATTAGGACGGGTTCTTTCAATTTACATGTTTACCCTTCTGAGATTTATAACTAAACTCCGATTGAGACCCAGAAGTGTAAGTTGACGCATACCCAATCAACTTACCCTCGACCAGAGAAGGACCAAGAGTCGACTCAAGTCCTCAAGGTAACCACGGTAAGCACGCTTGGGCGCCCTGACAATCAGCTCTTCCTCTTCATCCCTTAACACAAAATAATCAAAGCTCCCTAATCCTATACCACCCTCACTCTTCTTAGCACTACTCGCCTCGACCTCAGCGTTCTTATGAACCGAGGAAGAAATGGAAACCGACTTTTTATCACGGTACTTCAATGATCTTTAGGACATTGATATGAGTTTTTTATTAAGAAAAACTATTTAAACAAAAATCTCTCAAATCACTCTAACGCTATATGTTCAATCATATACTTCTCCCAACGTCCTCAAACATATCATTAAAAGTCAGAAGTGAGGGCGGAGTGAGGATGTGCTCCGTGACATTGAAATTCTCGAGAGAAACTTTGAAAAAACTTAGACCGGAACCGATCTCCCTAACCTAACAATTTTAATAAGTTGAAGGACTAAACCTGAATTTTTATTAAACATGAAGGGTAGGTATGATGTTTACCCTTTGTATCTATAGCAACTAGCTTCAATCTCATAAACCCTTAACTATAGACGTTTTGTTTCTCTAGGGTTTGAAGAAGCAAACTAAAGACGGCGAAGATGCTGGAGTTCTACAAATGTAGCAACACCACTTCACTTCACTGGAATCCGTCACCGGTAGTCGCTTTAGCCACCAGCGCCGACGAATCTCAGGTCGCCGCCGCCAGAGAAGACGGCTCCGTCGAAATATGGCTCGTTTCCCCCGGCGCCGTTGGCTGGCACTGTCAGTTGGTAAATGATTTGTTTATTGTTATGATTTTAGCTAATTTCTAATTGAAATTATGAGTTCTGAAATGATGTCGTTTTGTTTGTTGTAGACGATTCAAGGTAACCCTAATTTGAGGGTTTCGTCGTTAGTATGGTGCGGTTCAGGTGCTGGTAGATTATTTTCATCAAGTATTGATGGATCAATTTCTGAATGGGACTTGTTAAATTTGACACAGAAGGTTTGGTACTCTAATATATATTGTGTATTTGTATGAATTTATACACTTATTGTGCACACATATAATTGATATATTTACTAAATTAACATTTTTAATATCTCAAATACACGTGAAATAATGGTTGTGTATGTTTTTTTTTTAAAATTGTTCAGATTTTTGATGTGTGCAAACTGGATGTGGCAAAAGTAGTCATCTATGATTTTTTATTTATTTATGTAAATTGAAGTGTATGTGCTTATGTTTTCTTTGGTGAATTGTCAACTTTTGTGTGAATAATTGCTTATGATGTGCTCTTACACGTCAACGTGTACTTGAAATGGAGTTAAAAGTGAATAATTAGGTAAAATTGCGTGAGAGATTAATATTTGTTTATTTGATGCATTTTCAAGTGAGATTTCATGTCAAAATTTAGTTTTGTGTGAATAATTGCATTTGCTTTTAACTTTTTGTAAAAACTTATTTGTCTAGGTTTAATTTTTTTTTTTTTTTTGCAGGTTGTTGTGGATCCAATTGGTGTATCAATTTGGCAAATGGCTGCAAATTCACAAAGGGTTAACACGAAGTATGATTCAGCATTAATAGAGAATGGACATGCTACTGATAAAAATCTAGGTGATGGGGATCTCACTAGTGACAGTGAGGTTGAAGCGGATTCACTTGAGTTATATGAGGAACCAATTACTGAGAGTGTGAGTGTAGCAGTTGCTTGTGACGATGGTTGCGTGCGATTATATAATGTTTCAGACTCGGATCAATTTATCTACTATAAAACGCTGCCAAGGGTCAGCGGTGAGATAATCACACCTACTCAAGCACCACTTTTTAAAAAAAATTAGTTTTGTTTATTGCACTTGCACTTTATACCTTTTATTTTTTTGTGAAGGGCGTGTGTTAAGTGTCACCTTGAGTCCTGATTCAAAAATGATATATTCAGGGAGTAGCGATGGGTATGTACTTTTATCTGATGTTTGCGTATTTGCTTTTCATCTACGTTTTTTTCTTCAAATGTTGAACTTTTAATGGTTTTTATGATATTTTCAGCTTCATAAGATGTTGGGATCCTAAAACGTCACGTGAAGTATACAGAATCACTGTTGGTCTTGGAGGTTTAGGTGGTGGCTCTGAACTTTGTGTGTGGTCTTTACTTGCACTGAGGTATTCGTGATTTTTTTTTTCCGTATGCGTGCAATTTGTGGTAATCATGCTTGATATACTTTAGGTGATTAAATGTTAGCTATCTGTTATTTCAGGTGTGGGACCCTTGTAAGTGGAGATAGTAGCGGCAGTGTTCAGTTTTGGGACAGTTCACATGGAACCCTCTTGCAAGCACATTCTTGTCATAAAGGTGATGTTAATGCTTTGGCTGCTAGTCCTAGTCATTCGAGGGTGTTCTCTGCTGGATCAGATGGCCAGGTATGTTTTTATGTTACAAAACACTGATCTAATCTTGGAAACGAAAACATTATTGTATTCTAAAGTCAATATTTTGACTTTTCAGGTTATATTATATAAACTTTCTGGCAATGCGGTTGACTCTGCTAGTGATACATCTTCTAAACCGATTAAAAAGTGGGTCTATGTTGGTTATGTGAGAGCCCATACACATGATGTGAGAAGTTTGGTTGTTGCTGTACCCATTAATCGTGAAGGTATTCCTTTTTGTGTTTCCTTGATCAAGTAGTGCCTATTTTTTCTTAAATTATAATCTTATGTGTATTATGCTTATTTCCAAACAGATTTATTGCCAGAAGATAGAGTAAAAAGAGCCCGTGGTAAGGATAGATCACACGACATCAGTTACAACAAGTGGGCCCACACGGGCATTCCTATGCTTGTATCAGCTGGAGACGACACTAAGCTGTATGCGTATTCTGTTAACGAGTTCACCAAGTTTTCTCCACATGATATATGTCCTGCACCACAAAGACCACCTATTCAATTAGTATGCAATACAGTTGATAAGTTCACATATCTACTTTTGGTCCAGTCTTCAAATTGGTTAGATGTATTTACGGTTCAACCAAAACGAGACGGGTCTGAACCATGTGGCGGTGTTTCAACTACTGATATGATAGCTAGAGTTAAGAGCAAGGGTTCGAGAAAAATCATTTGCAGCTCGATTTCACCTTCAGGGAGGTTTTTTGCTTATTCGGATAATTTGAAGCCTTGTCTTTTTGAATTGAAAAATAACGGAACCAGAAAAAGTGTGTGGTCTATAAGTAAAAGAAAGCTTCCTTCATCTATACCTTTTGCGCATAGCATGATTTTTACTTCCGATTCTTCTCGGTTAATGATATCAGGACATGACAGAATGATATATGTAAGCAGTCATTCACTCATTCTGTCTGTGTGTATATATATGTATGTTTTGCATGTATCAGAATGTATAACACATTTTATAATTCTTCAGGTTGTAGATGTTGGCACCATGAAATTAAGTCATACGTTTAGACCATGTCGTAAGGAGTCTGATGAAGGGTCAGAACCTACTCAGCCCCCAATAACAAAAATGTTCACTAGTCTTGATGGGCAGTGGCTAGCTGCTGTTAATTGCTTTGGAGATGTGTACATATTCAATCTAGAGACGCAAAGGTAATAGGCTATTTTAATACGTCTACCTTTTTTTTGTGCCTGCTTGTGAAAGTCCAATCCCAGAACATGACACTTGGCACTCATACAATTATTAAAGAGCCGGTTAGGTTATTTTTTGATTCTTTAGCATGTCAAACAGAATGGTGCTCACCTGGATTTTTAGGGTTATGTTAAATCCAGTTAGGCGAAACCAGTTTCTTTAAAGTTTCTAAATTTTGAGACTCGAACTGTCAAAGTTACCTCAAGAACCGAACTGAACCACAAAGTTACAGGCTTTTTGATTTTGAATACATTCAGCCACTGTTATGGTTACCCGAACCTTTCTTGATTCGTTTACCAACATGCTTATTTTACAGCTACTTATGAGTTACTATGGCTACCACTTGATTTGAGTCCTTGATTGAATTACTTTTTTTACATTTGCTACTTGCTTATTGTTATTTGAGCTCAGCTGATATAATCCTACTTACGTTGATTCCCTTTTAATTTATTTGGCATTAAGTATATTTCTTTGTGGCAGGCAACACTGGTTTATTTCGAGGTTGGATGGTGCATCAGTTACTGCTGGAGGGTTTACTCCTCGAAATAGCAATGTTCTTATAATCACTACATCTTCAAATCAAGTGTACGTTTTTGATGTGGATGCCAAAAAATTAGGAGAATGGTCCACCAACAACACATTTGTTGTGCCTCGAAGATTTCAAGATTTTCCTGGAGAGGTCATTGGGCTTACGTTTCCACCATCTTCAAGTTCGTCATCTGTCATCATTTACAGTGCCAGGTACATCACAGTTTTATTTTTAATTTTAACTTTTTTTTTTATTTTAATTTTAATTTTAATAGTCAGTTTCTCATTAGCTGTTATCTGTTTAAATATTTTAGGGCAATGTGCTTTATCGATTTTGGAATTCCGGTTGGCCGAGACGAAGATCAAGAATGGGTGAAGGATCATGATTCAACGTTAAAGAAGTTACTGAGTCCAATGAGTGGGAAATTAAAGCGTAAGTTGATAGGGCTTCACGAGTACGTAATTAATAATGGCAGTAGGAAGAATTTCGAATTTTGTGCGTTTAAAGAACCTGTTTTATATGTTGGTCATCTTTCAAAAGGTTCGGTTTTAGTCATAGACAAACCTTGGTTGCAAGTCGTTAAGACTTTTGATGCGCAACCTGTTCACAGACATATATATGGGACATAAACCATATAGTCCCTGAAATAGATGGTACTTGAAGAGGTTAGGTAGAGGCGTAGAGCGGTTCAATTTTGTCTATTTCTCTCTTATCATCCGAGGTGTCAGAGCTTATGTTGTGTAATGTGTTTCTTAATCTTGTTCCCTTAATAGTAAAATTTGTTTTCATACCGTATGTGTTAACTATGGAACGTGTAATTGATACTTTGATAGAAACTTGGTTAACTGGGTTTACATATTATCTTTGAATTGAAATCATTTGTTAAAATAAGATGAAGTTACATCTTTTGTACTTTGGTATTCAGACCATTTTCTGTGTGGTGGGCAATTGGGGAGTTATTGTGTGACGTCGCAATATTGTGAGAAAGAAGGTTGTTGTGGCCTTGTGGGTAAGGATGTGAATTAGGCATGTGGGATGCTATGGTTGATGTGGTAAAATGTGTCTGGTGGTTGAGTAAAAAGGGATAAAAAAGAGAGAATCAATTCCCCCTTAACCAGTCAATAATAAATAAAATTCGTTGTTGTATCTGTGGTTGAATGCCTCGCTCTTTAAAAATGTTGTATCGCAAATGCACTATAAGTAGCGTTGTGGGTGGTGTTATAGTGCATTAGTGCCTACTCACACAAGGGATGGTTCACAATGCACACTGTAGGCCATGGACTTCGTCTATTGCGAATTTGCAATGTTTAGTGAATCTGCTGAGCGCTGACATATAAATTTCGGGTTGTGCTTTTTTAGTTACAGTTGTGGAGTATGTTGTTGGTCCATTGGTGACACAATTGGGAAATTTCGGGTTATTTGGCACATATACTTCCACCTTTCACTGAAGCTTGCTAGTATTATACAGTAAGAGTTATGGTTCACTGCTGGATTTGGGCACAATAGTAACCTAATAAAGTTGAACCAAATCAATGTCTCTAAGATCTTGACGTGCTTACTTGCATCGCTCCAGCATTGTATGCCTAATAAGTGGCCGAGGAAGCAGCCATTATCTCTTAAAGCTTTAAGTAGTACGTGAAAGTAAGCCATTGCGCTCTTTGTAATTTTATTGTCAATATGAAATCGATCTTAACGTGTAAACGTTTAAACCTGAAATAGAAACGAGAAAAGGATTATTAACTTGAACTTCAAGGGGTGACCTAGTGGTTGGATGTTTGGGAATCTAGAGATCCAAGTTCAATCCTCACTAGCTAAACTTTGAGTCATTGCCTTTCAAAATTTAAATAATAGAAAAAAAAGGATTATTAACTTCGAAATTGTTATATTGCCCGACATTGATACCCACCTGCAAGTTATTGTGTTTAATTGTTCAACTTAGTCACTTAGATACACAGCCTGCATGAAGCATTATAAATTTTACACCTGGTAATTAGATTCCCTTGTGTATCATCAGAGCGTTTGTGCAACCGAACATCACCTAAAATATTTTTGAGGCCCAAAATTTTAAAAGTATAGTAATGCATTTATTATTATTATTATTATTATTATTACATTTGAGCAAATTGGTTCACTGTAGACTCGAATTTTTGTAATAATAATTAAAGGGTATTTAGAAAAGGTAGTTAAATAATTTTACACCCTAAAGTTTCATACATCTTTTACATCCTTCTGAGTTATTCTACACCCTTCTAGCTATTGCTTCTACCATATTATTTATTTTCTAATCTCACTACTTGATTTTACTCCACCGTCGTCACCAGTACCATCCTCTCTTTACCGTCGTCACCATCACTGCCGCATCCACCATCGTCACCGGCACAGCCTCATCCACCATCGTCACCGGCACTGTCGCATCCACCATCCTCACCGACACCACCGCATACACCATCGTCACCGGCACCGCCTGTTCATCCCTATATTTTAGAGTATTTTCCTCTTTTTTGCTTCCCAAAATACAGTCACATCAACTATGTATCATCTTCTCCAATGCTTTCCAAATATCACCAAATTGTTTTAACCGATCTTTTCTTTATGTTCGCTGCAAGTTGAATTTCACCATCATCACCATTAAAATCCGAGCAACCACGCGCGGGCAAGCTCCATCGCTGGAATTCTTTTCTCCGGTCATTTAGAAGCTTTCTCCGGCCACCTATTACTGGCAACGCCACCTCTACCGCCGCCCGCCACAACTACAAATACACCGCATATTACATGTGTAAGTAACTAGAGGGGGTGAATAGTTACTTAGTCGATTTTTCAAAATTTTATTTGTGTTTTGTTGAACTTGATATAGTGTGATTTGAAATGTTTGTTCTCTAATAATGCTAACAATACAAATATATGATAAATTGTAATCAAAAGATAAGGGAAGAGAGAACAAACACAATGATTTATAGTGGTTCGGGAAGATGTTAACTAATCTTCCTTAATCCACTCCTCAATTCTACGAATTGAGATTTTTCTTCACTATGATACTCCAAATTCGGTGGAGTGTCCGGATACAACACTAGTACTTCGATAAGCCGCACCTTGTGAACTCTTACTTCCCTTTGAAGACTTCACAAACACCTATAGCTCTTAGCACAAGATCCTAATGAACTATCCTACTGAAAAAACAACTATCCTCTAGATCCCTTTAAGAAGATAGTTTACAAGTAAACTTACAACTTTAAGCTTACAAGTACTCTTGCTAGAATCACTCCAAAGATTACAAATTAATTATAAGAATGATATCAGTAAGTATGAGAAAATATGAGTGCAAGAGGTGAGTCTTCAAATGCTTCAAGGCTTGGCTTTTATAGGAAAGAGAAATCTGCCTGGAAGTCATACGGCTCACTGTACGGTCGACCGTGGTTCAACCGTGTACCTCTGACATCTGATTCTTATGGCCGTTTTTGTCCTTTAAAAATTGTCATTTTCCCTTGTTGAATAGCTGCAACTAAAGGCCAATTACTTCTGAAATTATCCTCATTACCCTTTATGTTTTGGACATAAGCTTGAAAGTTGACATGTCCATTAAAGAAGAAAGTCTTCAATCTTTGACCATTTGTCATTGATTACCAAAAGAGGTAATTGCAGATTTTTGCCTCTTGACAAACCATTATTTTCCAAAAGCTTCATCAACCTTTCTTAATCACTTGTCATTTAGCTTATGGGAGTTTCTTGCCTTTAGAACGTTGTTACAACTTAAATGAACTAGTTTTGGATCTAGTTTGAACATAATGATTCTTGTTACACCTTGACTAGATTTGAACTAATTACATTCTCATACAAATAATGATACATAGAGCTAATGGGAGAGCAACTCTTTAATTGGGACTTTAATGACCATTATTAGTATGTTTAAATGACACTATGCATTAGGATAAAAGGATATGTCACTTGAGTGTTTTAGCCTAAATCAAGTTTAAAGTGTCATTAAGATGTCATTATATGTGATTAGTAAAAATCAACATCTTTCGGTTCAAAACTCTTTTGAGATCAAAAAGGGCAACTATTATAAGTGTGTTTAAAAAGGTTTCATAAATTATAGATGCCTCAAAGTGGTCTATCTTAAAGTGGATGAATTTGGTAACAGAGAAAACTGCGGTTGGGCTGCGGTCGTCCGTGAAGTCAGCCGTAGATTTACAGTTTTAGAAAAACTTGAACTCGCTGATACAGGACACACACGGTTGGTTTCACGGTCGACCGTAGTACAGCCGTGTAGCATTTTTACCAAGATAATTACTTATGTGTTAGTCTTTTGCTAGAGATAGTTTAGGCTTATGAACTCATGTCGTCCTATATATGATTAACAACTAGGTTCTTGTGTCATCATCAAAACAAAGTGATTAACTTTTGAATATTATGATCTGAATCTTAACCAACATTCTCCCCCTTTTTGATGATGACAAACACACGAGTAAGTGTTAACTATGTAGGTCGACATAAGTGTTAACATCACTTACCATACACTTTATCCCCCTTTTGTCGAAGCAAAAAGGTTAGTTCCACATGGAACTAAGCGCGCCCTAGAGTAATGCTCCCCTTTAAATCGTACACACTTATCAATTGTCCCTGCTAATAAATAAAATGGCTCCCCCTCGAACCAATAGTAGACATAAAGAGTAACAAACATGATAAGCATAACAAGTGCATAATAATCAATACATAACGATTTTCAATCCTGGGAGAAGTGTTGTATCTACCCGCCCTTATAAATTATTCTTAACCAACATTAATTGTTTCTAAGGATAAATGACGTTGATGCTAAATGCATCGGAGATTGTTGAGCTTTCATTGTCGGAAGAGAGAATAATCACCGAATGAGCTACTCAATAGGTTAGAAGAATAGTGGACACGGGTTGAGGAATTTGAGAGGAGTTGATGGCATTAACAAATCAGAAAAGCCGATTAAGATGATTTGAGTATGGAAGTGGACGAGTTCCTAGTTCTCGAAGGTAACCCATTCTTTGAGTAGTGAGATAAGAAAGATTTATGGGTTCATGAGTGAGAAGTGACCACATGACAACGACTTCGATTCCGGAAATGTGAGTAGCGGTAGGTTCCCGACAATAGATATTGTTCCGAACGACATTAAGAATAAGTTGAAGATCATGGCGGATGTCGTTATCTTGAATGAGAAGCCGTTGGTTGAGGTTTCATTGTACTCCCGGAGTGGTGATGAGATCTAAGATGGGTTGCAACGGAAACGTAGGATTAAGTGATCTTAGATCGGTTGAAGGAGTATAGAAGGAACGCCCATTCGAAGGAATTGCCATAACAGTTGCAAATTGTTCAAGGGACCAAGTGTAAGGAGTATTAAAAAGTCGAAATGCCACTTGGTCGGGGTTAGAAACATCAAGATTAGCATAGAATTCCCTAATGAGAGTTGGATAAATGGTTTCATCAAGCTCAAGAAATGAGAAACAATTGTTATGGGTAAAAAGTTGAGTTAGTTCGAGAAACTCGGCATGATGAACAACACGCTCCTCATGAAGTGTTCTAGTCTCCATGTGTTGCCTATTGTTCGTAATACGTTGATTTCTCGTGTTGGTCATTTCCTAGAAAAACAACAATTTTAGCAAAGTAATCAAGTTCATAAGTTTGAAAATCTATATGCTAAACATGTGTAGATTAGTCCTTGTCTAGACCCATTTTGAAAACTAAGAATTTGAAATTAAATTGTACTATTTTTCTTTTAAAAATTTAGACAAGTTTCATCATTTTGCTCTATGTTTGTCAAGAGTAGATACTAGTCATGAGATTGACAAGTATCATAATGATTTGTTCAAACATATATGTGTGTGCATGAGTGAGTTCAAAAACTTAAAGCATATATGAGTTTTTATGCAAGAAATCACTATTATGACTCATTTGAAAAGAAAAACCCTTTAAAACAATTTTACTCATATATTTTAAGAAAATCATGCAATCAACAAGTGTACCTATTAGTTTGAAAATATAATCAATTTAATAAAATTGAGATTAAGATTTTGAGTGCTTACCTTAAAGAGAATTGAAAGAATATGGATCACTTTTTGAAAAGTACTTGAAGGTAGGACAAAAGTAAATCTGAAAATCCAGTGGTTGGGGTTTAAAGAAGAGATGTGGTTGGTGGAAAAGTTGTTTGGATATTAAAAGAAAAGCATAAAGGAGAAGAAATTCGTCAGACATCAGGCGGCTCTCTACACGGTCGACCGTGATTCGACCGTGCGTGATCATGATAGAATTTTACGGAGTGTGTTCCATCATTCCCAACCCATTCCTAAGCAAGTTAAAGGTTTCCTTTTTAAGGGGCTTAGTGAATATGTCAGCTATGTTTTCCGCAGATTCTACCTTATCTATCACAATATTACCATTTGAACGTGGTCACGAAGGAAATGGTGCCTAATGTCTATGTGTTTAGTCCTAGAGTGTAATATTTGGTTTTTTGATAGGTCTATAGCACTTTTTGTTATCACAACATATGGGTATTTAGGATGAGATGATACCGTAATCGAGGAAGGTTTGCTTCATCCATAACACTTGTGCGCATGCTCTTCCCATGGCTACATATTCGGCTTCGGTGGTAGACAATGCAACGGGCGTTTGCTTCTTTGAGAACCATGACGTTAAGCAAAGTCCCACGAACGCACATACTCCACTTGTGCTCTTTCTATCAATCATTGATCCACCATGATCGGAATCTGCAAAGCACATAATATCAACCCCGGTAAACTTTGGATACCATAACCCAAGATGCATTATTCCCTTTAAGTATCTAAAGATCCTTTTAACGGCCTCTACGTGCGACGTCTTTGGATTTTCTTGAAATCTTGCACATAAGCATACGCTAAACATGATGTCGGGCCGACTTGCCGTTAAATAAAGAAGGGATCCAATCATTCCCCTATATTTAGTACTATCGAATGGTTCTCCTTCTCCTTCCAAAGTAAGTTTCACATTTGTTGTCATCGGAGTCGCCATTGGTTTTCAGTTCTCCATTCCAAATTTCTTGATCATTTCATGAACGTATTTTTGTTGATTGATGAATGTTCCATCTTCTAGTTGCTTGATTTATAGTCCGAGAAAGAACTTGAGTTCACTCATCATGCTCACTTCAAACTCATCATGCATTAACTTAGAAAACTCATTGCTAAGAGATTCGTTAGTAGACCCAAATACAATATCATCAACATATATGATAGTGCTCCAAATGAACATATATTTAGGCGCAATATCCTTCCATTATGTAAAACTTTTAGTTACTATTGTTCTATTTTTATGTAATATTCGTTTAAATAAATAAGTGCGAAGACAAAAGAAGAAAATGACGATTTGAAGACGCAAATGACGAAAAAGCTCAAATGTACAAGATATAATTCAAGTGGTTCAATTTATTGATGAGAAACGTCCAAAAATGACAAGAGTACAAGTCGCGAAACGCAAAGTACAAGATATCTAAGCATACGAAAGGACGTTCGAAAATCCAGAACCGAGACATAAACCGAGCATCAACGCGCGAGTCAACGGACCTAAAACTACGAGTCAACTATGCACAAGAACCTAATAATATATATATATATATATATATTATATTATATTATATATTATTAAAATCGAGCAGCCCACGTTTTGAAAAGCAAAAATATTGGTTCCAGCTGGCCATGCGAGCGCATGGCCTGGAAGCACAAATCTCATGCGATCGCATGAGCCCAGAATCCTGGCCAAGTCCTATAAATTGCAAAGAATTCAGCCGAATTGTACACACCTTCACACTCTTCTTTCTTTCTTTCTGTAAACTATATTTATATTTATTATTTATAATATTAAGTTTAAGTTAAGATTAATAATAATTGGGTTATTGTAAGAAATGTTTTACGGGTTTTAAAGTCAGAACTCTGTCCGGGTAACGCTACGCAATAAATAGTCACTGTAAGCTATGTTCTTCCTTTTTAAATTAATGTCTCGTAACTAAGTTATTATTATGCTTATTTGAACCGAAGTAATCATGATGTTGGACTAAAAATCAAGACAGGGTTATTGAATTTTGTACCATAATTCGGGTTTGGACAAAAGACCGACACTTGTGAACATCGGACTATGGACTATTAATAGATTGGGGGTATTGTCTAATCGAATGACAACTCATTAGAATCTGTCGAACCTATCTTCAAATTATTTAATCTAATAATTATTAAATGATTATGAATGTCCTATTTAGTGATGTTTATACGACATCTTTTACAAATCATTTAATTAATCAATTGGATTGGGTAATTTATTATTCATTATGGCCAAGTGAATAAATTAATGTATCATGGACTAATTATAACAGGGGTGGATTACATACAAGGGTAATTGGTGTAATTGTTAACAAAGTATTAAAACCTTGGATTACACGCAGTCGATAACCTGGTGTAATTATTAACAAAGTATTAAAACCTTGTTACAGTTCAAATCCCTAATTAGTTGGAATATTTGACTTCGGGAATAAGGTTAATTTGTCGAGCATTTTATAATTATGACCGATGAACTATTATGGACAAAAACCAGATAGGTTTCAAATAAATCCAGGACAAAGGACAATTAACCCAGAGTAATGAATTAAAATCAAAACGTCAAACATCATGATTACGGAAGTTTAAATAAGCATAATACTTTTATTTCATATTTCATCGTACCTTTATTTACTGTCATATTAATTACTGCAATTTACTTTATCGCAATTTAAATTCTGTCATTTATATTATCGTCATTTATCTTTACGCTTTATTTAAAATTGTCAAACCGGTCATTAAACGGTAAAAACCCCCTTTTATATATTATTATTACTATATATAATTATATATATTTTATATAAATATAGTTGTTAAAAATATAGTACGTAATCGCTAGCTCCCTGTGGAACGAACCGGACTTGCTAAAAACTACACTACTATACGATTAGGTACACTGCCTATAAGTGTTGTAGCAATGTTTAGGTATATCCCATCTATATAAATAATTAAAACTTGTGAAAATTGTATGTATTTCGTATTAAAAATAATAATATTTTGCGTACCACGGCTGCACACATCAAGTTTTTGGCGCCGCTGCCGGGGAGCCGAAAGCAAAACGCTATAAAAAATATTAGTTTTAATTTATTTTTGTAAAAATATAATAAGTTTTAAACATAAAAATACAAAAATATAAATAAAAAAAATTTATTTAAGTGTTTAAGTAAAAAGAAAATATATTTTATATAAAGTATAAAAGTATTTTTATTAAGTTCTTAAAAATATAATTCTAAATATTACTTATATTAATTTTGTAAAGATTATAAATTAAATACATATAAAAAAAAAACTGGGCCTGCGAATTTTTGGCATGCATTTAAATTGAAGCTACATACCATGCGACCGCATGGCTCTATAACCCTCAACTCATGCGATCGCATGAGCTGAGGTGACAGCTCTGATCCTTAAACTGGTACGATTAGGGTTACGATTTTAATTATTGTTAATTAATTAATTTGTTAATTAGGGTTTTAATTTAATATATTTAGTTTAGTTTAATTATAACTTGTTATTATTAGTTTTAATTAGTTTTATAAATTAATACTTTTATAAAATAATAATATAAAAATAATATTTTATCATTTTTTGTTTCTTTTTATAAATTGTATATTTTTATCATTTAATTAGTTTTAAATTTAGTTTTTGCCGTAGTTATTTTATATTTTTAGATTTTTAGGCTTTGCAGTAAAATCCCTTAAGTACTTTTTCTTTAGATTAAGATTTAGGTGCTTTAGAATTTTGCGACGCAATTTATAAACTGTAGTACCTAATTAAGTTATTGCCGTTTTGGATATAGAATTCCTTTTAAGCTTTAATACCTTTAGACGCAAGTTTTAATTTTTAGTTTTTAGGCTTTTAAGTTTTGACGCTTTCCTTTCAACGTTTATTATTCGATTTTTTTTCGTTTTTCGACGCATTTTTTTTTCATTTCTACGCTCTAGTTTTTAGGACATAGATTTTTATCTTCTTTAAATTTCGACGAAAAATTATTTTAAGCTGTTAAATTGATAGACATCCAAAATTTTCTGGTTTGTAGTAATAGTTGGATTTGTTAGTGGCGAGTTGTGGGCTTCCGATTTAAAGGGTCCTGGCTACCTGCTGCATCTATTGGCTATTCGAAACGTGGGCAAAATCAGAAAAGTCTATTAATTTGATAACTTATATAATTTTTAGATTTATAACTAATAGGATATTCAGTGAATGCACCGAGCAAAACGTTCACCGCCTGTAACCCGATTAAGTCATCTAGCCAATATTGTCGCCGTAGATTTTTCTTTAGAATCGTCAAGTCGAACAAGTACTCCAACTCAAATTTTCGATAATCCATTTTTTGAACCCGACCACACAATTGAGAACCCGGAGGATATTCAAGGACAATTCCAAGATCCTGAACCACTAATCATTCCTCTTAAATCACAAACCGTTAAATCAGAATCTTCTAGTGATTCGTATTCAACAATTTCAAATATGGAAATAACGGAACCTCTAAGTATGGAAGATAGAATGAGAGCCACACACACTGGCCAAGGTCACGCCATTATTAAGCCAGATGTTAATGCGCCAGATTATGAAATCAAAGGACAAATCCTACACATGGTAACTAATCAATGCCAATATAGTGGTACGCCAAAAGAAGATCCAAACGAACATCTTCGAACTTTTAATAGGATTTGTAATCTATTTAAAATAAGAGAAGCTGAGGATGAACAGATCTATCTCATGTTGTTTCCCTGGACTTTAAAGGGAGAAGCCAAAGATTGGTTAGAATCGTTACCTGAAGGAGTGATTGACACATGGGATGTTTTAGTTGAGAAATTTCTTAAAAGATTCTTTCCAGCATCTAAAGCCGTGAGACTTCAAGAAGAAATTGTTACGTTCGCTCAAAAGCCAAATGAAACATTATATGAGGCGTGGACAAGATTCGGAAAGTTGTTGAGAGGATGTCCTCAACACGGTTTAGACACTTATCAAATAGTACAAATATTATACCAAGGTGTCGATGTCGCTACACGAAAAGACATCGACACAGCAGTTGGTGGTTCCATTATGAAGAAAACCGCAACCGAAGCTCACAAGATAATTGATAATACAGCCTCCCACTCTCATGAGTGGCATCAGGAAAAAGATATCATTCGTTCATCTAAAGCGGCTAGAGCCGATTCTAGCCATGACTTTGATTCTGTTTCTGCAAAAATAGATGCTTTTGAGAGACGAATGGAAAAGATGATTAAAGATATTCACGCAATACGAATCAGTTGTGAGCAATGCGGTGGACCACACTTAACGAAAGATTGTCAAATTGAACAAACGATGGAACAATGTGAGAATGTTTCCTACATGAACCAAAGGCCGGGAAATAATTATCAAAATAATTATCAACCGCCAAGGCCAAACTTCAATCGAAATCAAAACATTCTTTACAATCCAAATGGACCCAACAATAACTTGTATAACCAACAAGGTCCGAATAACCAATCAACTCAAAACAACACTTTCAATCAACAAAGATCTGGCTTATATAAACCACCACAACAAACTGAAGAGAAAAAGCAAAATCTGGAAGAAATGATGGCAAAGCTAATGGAATCTCAAACACAATTTATTACATCTCAAACCCAAAAAAATGAGAGGTTTGATCAGTTATTAAGAACTCAACAAGCTTCCATTTTGAATCTAGAAAAATACGTAGGTACTCTTGCTAGCATGATGAGTGAGAGGGAACAAGAAAAGCTACCGAGTAATACCGAAGTAAATCCTCGGAATGAGAATGTTAATATGGTGTCAACGAATTCTGAAAAACCAGCATCAGAAGATGGGAAGGTTTTAGATGTGAGCAACGATGAAGAAGTTACACCACCACCACCACCACCCGAGTATGTAAAGCCAGTGGTGGCACCCTACAGACCACCCATCCCGTTTCCAAGAAAAGGAGTTGAGTATGAGCAAGTAATAGGTAATAAAGTTTGTGATACTGATGTTATGCGAGGTGTATATGAAATAGCTTATATTTTACTAGGAAAAACTATTAAATACGATACAATTTTACACAAGATATTTAGTTATTTATAGAATGGATATACCTAAACCTTGCTACAACACTTATAGGCAGTGTACCTAATCGTACAGTAGTGTAGTTTTTAGTAAGTCCGGTTCGTTCCACAGGGAAATCTTTTAAACAAATCTTAACGCTATATTAGTTTTAATTTATAAAAATACAAATATATATAAGTAATATTATTATTATAAAAAGGGGGGGTTTTTACCGTTTAATGACCGGTTTGTCAATTTTTAAAACTTTTAGTCGCAGTTAAAACCTAATGTAAAATATTAAATAAATAAAAGACTTAATTTAAAGCGTAAAGTAAATAACGATAATGAAATTGCGATAAATAAAAGTGCGATAAAATATACTTGCGATAATTAAAAAGTACGATAATTAAAAGTGCAATTAAATACAATGACAATACATAAAAGTGCAATAATTAGAAGTGCAATTAAATATGAAAATAAAGGAATTATGCTTATTTAAACTTCCGTAATCATGATGCTTGACGTGTTGATTTTAGTTTATTCACATGGGTTAATTGTCCTTTGTCCTGGATTATTTAATATGTCCGTCTGGTTTTTGTCCATAACAGTCCATCAGTCATAAATATAAAGTGCGAGTGTCCTCGTCAAATTATCCTTATATCCGAAGTCAAATATTTCAACTAATTGGGGACTTAAACTGTAATAAGGGTTTAATACTTTGTTTAATAATTACACCAGGTTATCGACTGCGTGTAACCTAAGGTTTTAATACTTTGTTAACAATTATGCCAAGTGTCCTTGTACATAATTTCACCCCTGTTTTAATAATTCCATAGACTATTAATCCATTCCCGTGTCCGGTTAAATGAACGATTATTCGTACATATAAATATCCCGCCCATCGTGTCCGATCGAGTGTATATGGTTATTTATAGGTACATCCAATTGTAAACCTTTATATTAAAATTAACAAACTATCATTTAGTTAAACAAATATAAAGCCCATTAATAGCCCATAGTCTAATTTCCACAAGTGTCGTTCTTTTGTCCAAACCCCAATTATGGTATAAAGCCCAATTACCCAATTTTAGTAATTAGTCCAACATCATGATTACTTCGGTATTAAATAAGCATAATAATAACTTAGCTACGAGACATTAAATTAAAAAGGTTGAACATAACTTACAATGATTAAAAATAGCGTAGCGTTACACGGACAGAATTTTGACTTACACCCTTACAACATTCGCTAACATACCCTTATTATTAGAAATTAAAATTAAAATTATAATACAATATATATATATATATATATATATATATATATATATATATATATATATATATATATCGTATGATAGAGAGAAAGAAAAAGATGTGTTATATGATGAACCAAAGCTCGAAATTTATAGGCCTGTGGGCTGAAAAAGGCCTCCATGCGATCGCATGGAATTATCTCATGCAGGCCATGCGATCGCATGGCCTTGGATCCCAGCTCACATGTTGTTGTTTCTTCTGCCGATGGTTTTTATAATATAATATATATATTAATTTTAAGAATTAATTTTATATTATATTATATTCATGTGCATAGTTGACTTGTAATTTTTAGTCCGTTGCGTCGAGCGTTGAGAGTTGACTCTGGTCCCGGTTCTGGATTTTCGAACGTCCTTGCGTATAATTTAATATCTTGTACTCTTGTAATTTTGAGACGTTTCTTATCACTAATTGGAACCACTTTGATTGTATTTTGTACTTTTGAGCTTTTTGGTCTTTTGCGTCTTCAATTAGTCGAATCTGTCTTTTGTCTTCACCTTTTATTATTTAAACGAATATCACTTGTAAATAGAACAATTGTAACTAAAAGCTTGTCTTTCTTGAGGGATAATGCTATGAAATATATGTTCGTTTTTAGCATTATCAAATATTCCCACACTTGAGCGTTGCTTGTACTCAAGCAATATAGTCTTGAAATATACTAGAATCACTTCTTTATTCTTCACACTTTGTACATCAGTGATTTCTATACGGCGGTATAAACAATGGTAGTAATGATGTGGTTTACAGTCCCACATGACTATAAAAGTTTAGATCCATTAAGGAAATTGGATCTTTATGAAAACATTTGATCTTTTGAAAATTAAATCTAGCTTTTACCCTAGATAAGTTTTCCAGGATAACCCTTCACCGGTGTTTGCAAATTCTTTTTGTGGGTTTGGTGGGTTTCATATTTGAAATTTTTAGCTCAAAACTTAAGGTTTTGTGTCACCCACTTGCTAACCTTGTATTGGGAAAGCAACACGTCCAGTATACTTGCTTCGTATATTACCTTTCGATAAACTACCGTCCGGTTGTAAAGGAAAGCGTTGAACAAGCAACTGTTAAGACAATGTCCCCTGACATGCGGTTAAGTTTTTGGTCTATAACGTGTCGGATGCAATTACTATCCTTGGTAGGAGCAATAGTAAAGCTCACCCTTATAATTTTTCTTCGGTCTGGCACAAGGTCCTGTCGTTGACCATGCTATGCAACCACCGTTCTTACGGTTGACACCCGATTTGGTTCAGGTGACCTAATGAATTCCAGGTGAATTCCTAGGATTTTACGTTCAATGGTAATGAACGCATTGAAAATGGGTTTTCAGAAAACAAATCGGTTTGCAATTTTGATCAAAATATTTTCTTCGTTCAAGCTCGAGTTTAGATATCATCGAATTCCATGAGTTTGTAATTCTCAATCTTTAAGGTCAATCTCTAGGATTGAGTAATATCAGGCTTAAAAGCTGATTTTTGATCTTTAAAGGAGATTATCCTTTCTGGGGGTCTGATTCATTAGTCTTATCAAGCTAATTTGCACGACGTCCTCCCCATTTTACGAGACAGATCCTCTCATGGTTAGGATAAGTCTGACCACTTGGCGACCCTGTTTGATGCTGAGGTCAGTGAATTTCATGCTGATTTTAGAGATGACTTTTCTAGATTTTTCGTCAACCTACAGCTGGTCTGGACGACAACTTCATGACCTAAATCAAGAAGCGCGTGTCTTTTTCGGAAGAATTTACTTCCTTTTAATGATGGAATTGATTCATCCCGTAGATCCATCTTTCTTTCAAATATATTACAGTAAATTGGGTAAAACTGATTAAAATCGTCCAAAACAAAAGTATCTTCAGTTATTTGTTACAAAAATATGTGACTTATGTTTTAAATAACTTGGTAAATTTTCCCACACTTGGCTTTTATTTTCTTTTATTTACCTTTTTATTGTCCTCTATTCCATTTTAAATGAATTCTAACATTTTGGTTTGTTTCTCAATTTATGTCCTTTCCAAGGTAACAATAATTTCGGTGTTAACACCTAGTTTTATCGTTCATAAATATGTATAAACATGATTTTGAATTCATTTAATTGAAAATTTTGAAAAATTTTACTAGAATTGGGTAGTCAGTATATAAGACTAGGGCTGTTCTTTATTATCAGAGAGCACTAGATTCTAATACAACTACTGTGTTACTAGTATTTTTAATGGTAACCAAGTGTATAAGTTAAAAATTTTAAAAATTCGAAAGAATTTAACCCCTTCCCACACTTAAGATCTTGCAATGCCCTCATTTGCAAGAAATCAGTAACAATTTAAATTATTGAGGGTGATTAGCGTAGAAAAATAATTAAATTTTACCAAAGTTTCCAAACATATTGGCGTTTGTTTGCTGAATGATAAATGGTGCACATCATTTGTTCATTCCGTCTTGTTGTTACATCACATTTGTTTTTCGTTTTGTCGTCAAAAGTACTAGCTTTTGCTGAACTTAATGCCAGTCTTTAAAAATGCGTTGTTTTACCCTGTTTTGTACAATCGACAATATACATACAATACAAATATAAACATGCATGGCAATTTGAAATGGGACTTAAAATCCCACTTTCAAACTTTCAAATCCTAAATGGGAAATATTAGTACACAATATTAATAAAAATGATAAAAATTACACAAATATATCCAATAACATAAGTTTAAACATGAATAAGTAAAAAGATAAAAACATAAAAATCATAAAAATAACCAATGGAACCAAATCAGTCTGGATAGGGGTTCTAATTCATCTCGTCAGATGGGTTCCATTGTTGGTTATAGGTGTTCTGATAGGCTTGGTTATAGTCATACCGGTTAAAGGGTGGTCAGATGTCGGGGTTGTGTGGCGGAAAATGAGCAGGTCGAGTAGGTGATGATGATCCTGAACCTCCAGTATCGGCTCTCTGCAAAACACATTAAACACAAAATTTGTGCATCCAAATATGCATTAGTGTTAGCAAAATAACAACTTAAATTAACCACAATAACATGTTAAATCAAACTTAAACTTATACGCATTTTCACAATTTTTACAATTCTACACTTTTTCAAATAAGCACATATGAAAATGTAGACAAAGTTCATAAGCATTTAACTCAAATAACATGTCAAAATAGTCATTACTATCAATTAAACAAGTCTCAAATGGCAATTATATCAAATTAATCAAGTTCATGAATTTTAGACTTAAAAAGTCTACTTTAATCTCCAAAAATCATGTTTAGGATCAAAGTTTGGATCATTTAACTACCTAAACATGTTACACTACTTAATTTAGCAACAATTCATGACAAAAATCGGCCATAACCTGTTTATATCAAAAAGCCCCAAATTGCTCAAGAACACAAACCCTAGATTTCTAAAAATTTTGAAGTTTTTGGCTTCAAATCATGTTAAATAGCATCAATCTAGGTTATACATGCATAAAATACTAACAATTTATCACTAATTACACTAGAAATTAACAAAATTGCATTAGGTAAAATATTGATAATTATCACAAAAACTAGAGAATTTAAGAGTTTAGGGGTGTAATTTTTACCTTTCTTGATAAACTTCTGAACAATTTCATGATTAGAGCGAAAAATTTGACGAATTACGATGAATTTTGGTGAAATTTGGAGAGTATTTTGGGGTATTTTCGTGTATTTGTGTGTGTTGTGGTGTGAAGAACACAGACCCGCTGGTCTTTTGAGTCTGGCCAGTTTTCCAGCCTCATGCGATCGCATGAGGTTGGAGTGTAAACCCCATGCGATCGCATGGGGGTCCGGGTACAGTTAAATTTGCTCTCTCATTTTTTTTTTTTTTTTTTTTTTTTTTTTTTTTTTTTTATAAAAACCTTATAACTTCTAAAACATAAATTAATAAAATTAAAATTTTGCTTCTTTTTAGGATGAGGGCGTTTCGGATCGTTGTCCTAGTCCGTCCCTCGACAAAATTTTAAAATTTGTCAATTTTTAAGCGCGGTTTTAAAAGTAAAGATTTTTGGGTTTTTTAAATGTTTTTTGCATACTTTAATTCAATAAGATTAAAAATAATGATAATAAAAGTTCTCGTCCCTCCCTTGGGTAGAGTAATTTCGGTTCAACGACCTAGACTTCAACTCACGACGAATTTTAAAAATCATATTTTTAACTTAGCGAAATAAAGTAAATTTTTGTTTTTAAATTCACACCAAACTTAAATTTAAAATGCATAAAATTAAAAATTCATATTATGAATTCACACCAAACTTAAATTATATTTTTGTTTTTATACATACAAACTTATATTAAAAATATTAATTTTTTAAATATTTACAATTTTAAAGAAGTTTACAATATTAATTTAATATTTATATATTAATTTTAAAAATAAAGTAAAAATAAAATTAAAAATCTTTTTTTTCTTTTATCCCACTTTAATCAATCAAATATTATCAAAAATATACGCCCCTCTTTTCGGTAAAGTAATTTCGGTTCATAACCTAGTTTAACCCATGACGAATTTTTGAAATATTTTAGGTTGATTGATTAAAGATATTTATACCTTAAGAATAAACGATAAATTTCGCAATGATGTAATAAATTTTTGTATGATATCAATAATTTCGGTCGCAAGACCTAATTTTATCGAATACCAATTTAATACTTTATAGCGAACAAATTAGCGTTTATTATCAAAAGGTTAAAAATAAAAAAAAATAAAACAAAAATGTACAAACTTACCTGTGAAATAGATTTCTTAGGGATATGCTCTAGCCCACTCATAACATAGTCGGACTAATTGGTTTTCCATAGCTACATAGGCGTAACCTCGAGCATTCAACGTTTTTTCTTCTAAACATATGAACGGTCCATCTCTGCATAAAGTAACGAACTCGGTATTGGAATATGTCTGATTCGTCGAGCATTTTCCTTCGTGTGACCATTTTCCGCATTTGTGACATATTTCAAGGTGCCGTGCTCTTCTTTTCGCTGCGGATTTTGATTTTCCTTTACCAAATTGTAACTTATTATTTTCGTTTCTCGATTCTTTTCTTACTCCGTCCAATTTACCTCTGATTAATGATACTATTTCACTTGGAAGGGTGTCATTATTACGTTTAGTGATCAAAGCGTGTAGCATTAGACCATGGTTTAGTTCACAGGAAGTCTTCATTTCGTAAAACCTAAAAAAAATAAAAATTCAGAATGGGGAAGAAGACTAGTTCTTTAGGGTCTGCTAGGGAAAGACCATTCGGGTTCCATTCTCGAGAACTACACGAAAACAGAAAATCTAACTCTAACAGAAATACATATTATCTTTTAAAGACTTGATTCTCCCCACACTTAGTTAGCTGTGGTGTTGAAATTGTGATTAATTTCGTTGTCGACTTCCATTGGACTATCTATGTAATGTTTAACTCTGTGACCATTAACCTTAAATTCAATCTCATTTGAATTTATTAATTCTATTGTTCCGTATGGGAAAACTCTTTTGACTATAAATGGTCCAGACCATCTTGATTTCAATTTTTCAGGAAATAGCTTGAATCGTGAATTGAAAAGAAGAACTCTGTCTCCTTCTTTAAATTCTTTTGAACTTCTGATTCTTTTATCATGCCATTTCTTCGTTCTTTCCTTATAGATCAACGAATTTTCGTATGCTTCATGTCTTAATTCTTCTAATTCGTTTAGTTGACTTAACCGTAGACGTCCGGCTTCATGTAAATCAAGATTACATGTCTTCAAAGCCCAAAATGCTTTGTGTTCAATTTCTACTTGAAGATGACATGCTTTTCCATAAACGAGTCTAAAAGGTGTGGTTCCAATTGGAGTTTTGTAGGCTGTTCTAAAAGCCCAGAGTGCATCCTCCAATTTCATGGACCATTCCTTCGGATTTGATCCTACGGTTTTCTCTAGAATACGTTTTAAAGCTCGGTTGGTATTTTCAACTTGTTCACTTGTTTGTGGATGATATGCGGTGGATATTTTATGAGTTACTCCATATCTTTTGAGAACTTTCTCAAGTTGATTATTACAAAAATGAGTACCCCGATCACTTATTAAAGCTTTCGGTGTTCCGAACCTTGCAAAAAGACGTTTTAAAAAGTTGACTACAACTCGTGCATCGTTAGTTGGGAGAGCTTGTGCTTCCGCCCATTTAGATACATAATCAATGGCTACGAGAATATATAGATTATTATGAGATTTTGGAAATGGACCCATAAAGTCAATACCCCAAATGTCAAATACTTCACATACTTGAATGACATTTTGTGGCATCTCATCACGTTGACTTATTTTTCCGGCCCTTTGACAAGCATCACAGGATTTGCAAAGAAGGTGTGCGTATTTGAAAATTGTAGGCCAATAGAATCCAGCATCGTAAACTTTTCTTGCTGTAAGTTGAGGCCCATAATGCCCTCCTGTTGGTCCTGTGTGACAATGGTTTAAGATTTGACTAGCTTCATCTCCGAATACACATCGGCGTATTATTCCATCGGGACAACTTTTAAACAAATGTGAATCTTCCCAGAAATAGTGTTTTATATCACTAAAGAATTTCTTTCGTTTTTGGTACGATAATCCTTTTTCAAGGAATCCACATACTAAGTAGTTTGCATAGTCTGCAAACCATGGAATTTCATTATAATCTATCTTCAATAGATATTCATCAGGAAATTTGTCTTGTATGGCCGATTCATTTAGAACTTCTAATTCGGGATTTTCAAGACGAGAAAGATGATCAGCGGCGAGATTTTCTGCTCCCTTTTTATCTCGGATTTTAATATCAAACTCTTGTAAGAGTAAGATCCAACGGATTAATCTTGGTTTGGCATCTTGTTTCGAAAATAGGTATCTAAGAGCAGAATGGTCGGTATAGACCACCGTTTTAGCTAGAACGAGATATGAACGAAATTTGTCAAAAGCAAAGACAATAGCAAGGAGTTCTTTTTCAGTAGTTATGTAATTTGTTTGTGCTCCTTGTAACGTCTTATTAGCATAATAAATAGGTTGAAATAGTTTTTCAATCCTTTGTCCTAAAACGGCTCCCATTGCAAAATCACTTGCATCGCACATAAGTTCAAACGGTAGATTCCAATTTGGAGTTATCATGATCGGCGCATTAGTGAGTTTTTCTTTAAGTATATTAAAAGATTTGATGCATTCATCTGAAAAGATGAATGGAGCATCCTTTTCTAGGAGTTTATTCATAGGAGTGGCAATGTTAGAAATTTTTTTTATAAAACGTCGGTAAAAACCGGCATGCCCTAGAAAACTCCTAACTCCTCTAACATTGGTGGGATGTGGAAGTTTAGCAATTACATCTACTTTAGCTCTATCCACTTCAATTCCTTCCTTTGTTATGACCAAGAACGATGCCTTCTTTAATCATGAAATGGCATTTCTCCCAATTAAGAACTAGATTTGACTGTTCGCATCTAATAAGCATTCGTTCAAGATTAACTAGACATGTTTCAAAAGTATCATGTAAGACTGAAAAGTCATCCATGAAAACTTCCATGCATTCTTCTATCATGTCGTGAAAAATTGCCATCATGCACCTTTGAAAGGTTGCAGGGGCGTTGCAAAGTCCAAATGGCATGCGTTTGTAAGAAAAAGTACCATAAGGGCACGTGAATGTGGTTTTCTCTTGGTCCTCGGGTGCTATTGGAATTTGAAAATATCCAGAAAAACCATCAAGAAAACAATAGTAACTATTTTCGGCTAATCTTTCCAACATTTGATCAATAAAAGGTAAGGGAAAGTGATCTTTTCTGGTGGCGTCATTTAATTTTCTATAATCAATACAAACACGCCATCCTGTTACAGTCCTAGTAAGAATAAGCTCATTTTTCTCATTTGTGATGACAGTCATGCCACCCTTCTTAGGCACGCATTGAACTGGGCTTACCCATGGACTATCAGAGATTGGATATATTAAACCTGCATCTAGCAGTTTAATAATTTCTTTCTTAACAACATCTTGCATATTAGGATTTAGTCTTCGTTGGCGTTGCACATACGTTTTATGACCTTCTTCCATAAGGATTTTATGTGTGCAATACGAAGGACTTATTCCTTTAATATCATGAATCTTCCATGCAATGGCTGGTTTATGAGCTTTCAACACAGAAATGAGTTGAGATTTTTCATTTTCAGTAAGAGAAGACGATATTATTACAGGTAATTCAGATTCACCATGTAAATAAGCATATTCCAAATGGTTTGGAAGTGGCTTTAACTCTAATGTCGGTGGTTCTTCTATCGATGATTTATATCGATATCTTTCTTCTTCTTTTAGCATTTGAATTTCTTCTGTTGTTGGTTCATATCCATTAGCCATAAGTGTAGCTAACATTTCAGTTTCATCAATTGGTTCAGTTCCTTCTCCTAAAGAACATTCTCCTATTCCTTGTAATTCTGGAAATTTTTCTAACAGTTCTGCATGTGAATCTATAGTTTGAATATAATAACATGTATCATCTGCAGATTGCGGTTGTTGCATTGCTCTATCAACTGAAAAGGTAACACTTTCATCCTCTATACTTAAGGTTAGTTTCTTACCAAACACGTCTATCATTGCTTTAGCCGTGTTTAAGAATGGTCTTCCTAATATGAGAGGAACTTGAGAATCTTCTTCCATGTCCAGAACAACAAAATCTACTGGAAATACTAAAGTACCAACTTTAACTAGCATGTTTTCCATTATCCCTCTAGGATATTTTATTGATCGATCAGCTAGTTGTATGCTTATTCTTGTTGGTTTCAATTCTCCAAGGTCTAGTTTAGTGTATAGTGAATACGGCATCAAATTTATACTAGTACCTAAGTCTGCCAATGCTTCTATTGAACTAAGACTACCCAGAAAACATGTAATTGTGAAACTTCCTGGATCAGATAATTTTTCTGGTATCTTATTCAACAGCACTGCAGAACAATTAGCATTCATAGTAACGGCCGAGAGTTCTTCCATTTTCTTTCTATTTGTGATTAGATCTTTCAGAAATTTAGCATATCTAGGCATTCCTGAAATTACATCAATGAAAGGAAGATTTACATTTATCTGTTTAAACATATCCAAGAATTTGGATTGCTCGGCTTCAAGTCTCTCTTTTCTCATTTTACTCGGGTAAGGAAGTGGTGGTTGGTATGGTTTAACATAAGTTTTAGCCTTAACTGTGTTATCTTCATTAACCTTTTCAACTACCGGTTCTTTTTCCTTATCTTGATCAGGTTGTGGTTCTTGTGGAGTAGGAATAGCTTCATCAGAAATTACCGGTATTTCAGGTGGTTTAAGTGTAATACCACTTCTTGTGGTAATAGCTTTAGCTGTTTCATTCTGGGGGTTATCATTTGATCATTAGGTAGACTTCCCGGTTTTCTTTCACCTATTAACCTTGCTATGTTACTTACTTCTTGTTCCAAATTTTGAATAGAAGCTTGTTGATTTCTAAATGCTTGAGCATTTGGTTCATTGGTTTGTTTCTGAGATGTGAAAAACTGTGTTTGAGATTCAACTAGCTTCGTAATCATATCTTCTAAATTTGGCTTTTTATCATCGGTTTGTGGTGGTTTGTTTTGAAAATTAGGTCTTTGCTGATTGTAAGTATTATTGGATACTTGTTGATTACTAGGACCTTGTTGGTTGTTGTATGGAACATTTTGGTTATAATTCTGGCTTTGATTGTAGATCGGTCTTGGCGGTTGATAATTATTCTGATAATTATTTCCCGGCCTTTGGTTTAGATATGAAACATTCTCTCTTTGTTCCATTGTTAGTTCAATACCGAGACAATCTTTTGTCAAATGTGGTCCTCCACACTGCTCACAACTAATTCGTATTGAGTGAATATCTTTAGTCATCTTTTCCATTCGTCTCTCGAAAGCATCTATCTTTGCGGAAATGGAATCTAAGTCATGGCTAGAATCGGCTCTAGCTGCTTTAGATGATCTAACGATATCTTTTTCTTGGTGCCACTCATGTGAGTGGGAAGCAGTGTTATCAATAATTTTGTAAGCATCAGTTTCTGTTTTCTTCATAATAGAACCACCAACTACTATATCTATGTCTTTTCTTGTAGTGATGTCGCATCCTTGGTAGAATATTTGTACTATTTGACAGGTGTCTAAACCATGTTGCGGACATCCTCTCAATAACTTTCCAAATCTTGTCCATGCCTCATATAGAGTTTCATTTGGCTTCTGTGTGAACGTAACAATTTCTCCTTGAAGTCTTACGGCTTTAGATGCCGGAAAGAATTGTTTAAGAAATTTTTCAACTAAAACGTCCCATGTATCAATCGCCCCTTCAGGTAACGATTCCAACCAATCTTTGGATTCTCCCTTTAAAGTCCAGAGAAATAACATGAGATATATCTGTTCATCTTCCACTTCTCTTATTTTAAATAGTGTGCAGATCCTATTAAAGGTACGAAGATGTTCATTTGGATCTTCCATCGGCGCACCACTAAATTGGCATTGATTAGTCAGCATGTGTAGAATTTGTCCATTGATTTCATAATCTGGCGCATTAATGTCTGGTTGAGTAATTGCGTGACCTTGGCCAGTGCGTTTAGCTCTCATTCGGTCTTCCATACTTAGAGGTTCCAGATTCTCCATGATTGAATTTGTTGAATCTGAATCACTATAGGATTCTGATTTAATGGTAGGTTCCTCAACAATCTCTGTTTGAATGATTGGTGGTTCCGGAGGAAAGATTAATGGTTCAGGATCTATGAATTGTCCCTGAATATTCTCCGGATTCTCAATTGTGCGGTCGGGTTCAAAAAATGGATTATCGAAAATTTGAATTGGAGTACTTGGTCGACTGGATGACGATTCTAAAGAAAACTCAACGGCGACAATATTTGCTAGATGTCTTGATCTGGTTACAGGTGGTGAACGTATAAAAGGTGGTGAACGTTTTGCTCGGTGCATTCACTGAATATCCTATTAGCTATAAAAATAAAAAAAAATTATATAAGTTATCCAATTAATAGACTTTTCTGATTTTGCCCACGTTTCGAATAGCCAAAAGATGCAGCAGAGGGGCAGGATTCGTTTGGTCTCAATATAATTGAGTACTGTTTGGCTCCAATAACCTAGTCCACGTACAAATCCAACTATTACTACGAACCAAAAAATTTTGGTGTCTATCAATTTAACCGCTTAAAATAAATTTTCGTAATTTAAAGAAATTTAGAGAAGAAGTAGAAAATAAAATCTAAGTCCTAAAACTAGAATAGCGAGAAATAAGAAAGAAAAAGAGCGCGTCGAAAAACGTAAAACTAAAAGATTGAAAAATAATAGGCGTTGAAAAATAAAAATAAGAAAGTAGCGCGTCGAAACTTAAAAAGGAACTAAAAACTAAAAATTAAAAGTTGAGTCTAAAAATATTAAAGCCTAAAAGAAATACTATATCCCAAATGGCAATAACTTAAAAAGGTACTAAAATTTAAAAAGGCGTCGCAAAATTCTAAAGTAAGTTTCACATTTAGTACTATCGAATGGTTCTCCTTCTCCTTCCAAAGTAAGTTTCACATTTGTTGCCATCGGAGTCGCCATTGGTTTTGAGTTCTCCATTCCGAATTTCTTGATCATTTCATGAACGTATTTTTGTTGATTGATGAATGTTTCATCTTCTAGTTGCTTGATTTGTAGTCCGAGAAAGAACTTGAGTTCACCCATCATGCTCATTTCAAACTCATCATGCATTAACTTAGAAAACTCATTGCTAAGAGATTCGTTAGTAGACCCAAATACAATATCATCAACATATATGATAGTGCTCCAAATGAACATATATTTAGGCGCAATATCCTTCCAATATGTAAAACTTTTAGTTACTATTGTTCTATTTTTATGTAATATTCGTTTAAATAAATAAGTGCGAAGACAAAAGAAGAAAATGACGATTTGAATACGCAAATGACCAAAAAGCTCAAATGTACAAGATATAATTCAAGTGGTTCAATTTATTGATAAGAAACGTCCAAAAATGACAAGAGTACAAGTCGCGAAACGCAAAGTATAAGATATCTAAGCATACGAAAGGACGTTCGAAAATCCAGAACTGAGACATAAACCGAGCATCAACGCACGAGTCAACGGACCTAAAACTACGAGTCAACTATGCACAAGAACCTATATATATATATATATATATATATATATATATATATATATATATATATATATATATATATATATATATATATATATATATGTATATATATATATATATATGTATATATATATATATGTATATATATATATATATATATATGTATATATATATATGTATATATATATATATATATATGTATATATATATATATGTATATATATATATATTATATATTATTAAAATCGAGCAGCCCACGTTTTGAAAAGCAAAAATATCAGTTCCAGCTGGCCATGCGAGCGCATGGCCTGGAAGCACAAATCTCATGCGATCGCATGAGCCCAGAATCCTGGCCAAGTCCTATAAATTTTAAAGAATTCAGCCGAATTATACACACCTTCACACTCTTCTTTCTTTCTTTCTGTAAACTATATTTATATTTATTATTTATAATATTAAGTTTAAGTTAAGATTAATAATAATTGGGTTATTGTAAGAAATGTTTTACGGGTTTTAAAGTCGGAACTCTGTCCGGGTAACGCTACGTGATAAATAATCACTGTAAGCTATGTTCTTCCTTTTTAAATTAATGTTTCGTAACTAAGTTATTATTATGCTTATTTGAGCCGAAGTAATCATGATGTTGGACTAAAAATCAAGACAGGGTTATTGAATTTTTTACCATAATTCGGGTTTGGACAAAAGACCGACACTTGTGAACATCGGACTATGGACTATTAATAGATTGGGGGTATTGTCTAATCGAATGACAACTCATTAGAATCTGTCGAACCTATCTTCAAATTATTTAATCTAATAATTATTAAATGATTATGAATGTCCTACTTAGTGACGTTTATACGACATCTTTTACAAATCATTTAATTAATCAATTGGATTGGGTAATTTATTATTCATTATGGCCTAGTGAATAAATTAATGTATCATGGACTATTTATAACAGGGGTGGATTACATACAAGGGTAATTGGTGTAATTGTTAACAAAGTATTAAAACCTTGGATTACACGCAGTCGATAACCTGGTGTAATTATTAAAAAAGTATTAAAACCTTGTTACAGTTCGAATCTCTAATTAGTTGAAATATTTGACTTCGGGAATAAGGTTAATTTGTCGAGCATTTTATAATTATGACCGATGAACTATTATGGACAAAAACCAGATAGGTTTCAAATAAATCCAGGACAAAGGACAATAAACCCAGAGTAATGAATTAAAATCAAAACGTCAAACATCATGATTACGGAAGTTTAAATAAGCATAATACTTTTATTTCATATTTCATCGTACCTTTATTTACTGTCATATTAATTACTGCAATTTACTTTATCGCAATTTAAATTCTGTCATTTATATTATCGTCATTTATCTTTACGCTTTATTTAAAATTGACAAACCGGTCATTAAATGGTAAAAACCCCCTTTTATATATTATTATTACTATATATAATTATATATATTTTATATAAATATAGTTGTTAAAAATATAGTACGTAATCGCTAGCTCCCTGTGGAACGAACCGGACTTGCTAAAAACTACACTACTATACGATTAGGTACACTGCCTATAAGTGTTGTAGCAATGTTTAGGTATATCTCATCTATATAAATAATTAAAACTTGTGAAAATTGTATGTATTTCGTATTAAAAATAATAATATTTTGCGTACCACGGCTGCACACATCAAGTTTTTGGCGCCGCTGCCGGGGAGCCGAAAGAAAAACGCTATAAAAAATATTAGTTTTAATTTATTTTTGTAAAAATATAATAAGTTTTAAACATAAAAATACAAAAATATAAATAAAAAAATTTATTTAAGTGTTTAAGTAAAAAGAAAATATATTTTATATAAAGTATAAAAGTATTTTTATTAAGTTCTTAAAAATATAATTCTAAATATTACTTATATTAATTTTGTAAAGATTATAAATTAAATACATATAAAAAAAAACTGGGCCTGCGAATTTTTGGCCTGCATTTAAATTGAAGCTGCATACCATGCGACCGCATGGCTCTATAACCCTCAACTCATGCGATCGCATGAGCTGATGTGACAGCTCTGATCCTTAAACTGGTACGATTTGGGTTACGATTTTAATTATTATTAATTAATTAATTAGTTAATTAGGGTTTTAATTTAATATATTTAGTTTAGTTTAATTATTATTTGTTATTATTAGTTTTAATTAGTTTTATAAATTAATACTTTTATAAAATAATAATATAAAAATAATATTTTATCATTTTTTGTTTCTTTTTATAAATTGTATATTTTTATCATTTAATTAGTTTTAAATTTAGTTTTTGCCGTAGTTATTTTATATTTTTAGATTTTTAGACTTTGCAGTAAAATCCCTTAAGTACTTTCCTTTCAACGTTTATTATTCGATTTTTTTTCGTTTTTCGACGCATTTTTTTTTCATTTCTACGCTCTAGTTTTTAGGACATAGATTTTTATCTTCTTTAAATTTCGACGAAAAATTATTTTAAGCGGTTAAATTGATAGACATCCAAAATTTTCTGGTTCGTAGTAATAGTTGGATTTGTTAGTGGCGAGTTGTGGGCTTCCGATTTAAAGGGTCCTGGCTACCTGCTGCATCTATTGGCTATTCGAAACGTGGGCAAAATCAGAAATGTCTATTAATTTGATAACTTATATAATTTTTAGATTTATAACTAATAGGATATTCAGTGAATGCACCGAGCAAAACGTTCACCGCCTGTAACCCGATTAAGTCATCTAGCCAATATTGTCGCCGTTGATTTTTCTTTAGAATCGTCAAGTCGAACAAGTACTCCAACTCAAATTTTCGATAATCCATTTTTTGAACCCGACCTCACAATTAAGAACCCGGAGGATATTCAAGGACAATTCCAAGATCCTGAACCACTAATCATTCCTCTTAAACCACAAACCATTAAATTAGAATCTTCTAGTGATTCGTATTTAACAATTTCAAATATGGAAATAACGGAACCTCTAAGTATGGAAGATCGAATGAGAGCCACACACACTGGCCAAGGTCACGCCATTATTAAGCCAGATGTTAATGCGCTAGATTATGAAATCAAAGGACAAATCCTACACATGGTAACTAATCAATGCCAATATAGTGGTACGCCAAAAGAAGATCTAAACGAACATCTTCGATGTGACAACCCGAAAATTTCCAACCAAATTTAAACTTTAATCTTTATATGTTTCCGACACGATAAACAATATTTGTTAAGTTAAATTGCAAGAATTTTAAACTATGTTCATACATTCATTCAACCTCGACCAAGTTCCAATGATTCACAAATCATTAAACGAATAGGATTATATATGTATATGTGTATATATATTATAACTTGAAACGTAAACAAAATATTAGATTAAATACTTTATATGATTGTATCTGTTTCAAAATATTTATTAATAGAATTAGAAGATAAGATCAAATGATTGAATTATCAGATATATTGAATTATGATTACAAGTCTCTGTTGAAAGGTTCACATTGATTTGAGAAATCTTTTAGTTTTAACAATATTCGAAAAATGGTAAAGTGATTTATAAATAAGAACAAATTGACAATCATTGAGAACTAGACAAAGGATAGTGGAAGATTGAATCTCTTAAAGACTCGATTGATCTATTTAGTTTCAAACGTACAAAAATGTTTTCAGTTTAAAAAGAACTTTATTATTAAAACGTATATAACTTTTATAAATATCTAGAACCACTTTTGACAACTCATTACTTAACTAGTATGATAAAGATAACGATATTTATATTTTATTTTATTAAATATATATAACGATTTAAATTAATATTATATATATTTATACGCGTATTATACGTACATAGTTTTATACTTTTACTATACTTAAACTTTACCTTTACTTTATTTTTACTTTACTTTAATAATTCACTTTAATAATTCATACTTTAATAATTCACTTTAATAATTCATACTTTAATAATTCACTTTAATAATTCATACTTTAATAATTCACTTTAATAATTCATACTTTAATAATTCACTTTAATAATTCATACTTTAATAATTCACTTTAATAATTAAAAAATCTATTATAAATAGAATTCAATAGGTTTCATTATTTCATAAAAACTTGAAAATATTTTTCTCTAAACTCTCTCAATCGATTTACATATATATATTTACTCCGTATTATTTCAAGATATTATTAGTATACATAAAATATTACGACGAAGTGCTGTCCGAGTGATTTCGAAATTGTTTTTCGAGTAGGATAGGATTAAGGAAATTTTGGGTTATAGCTATGGAGGTGATTGAGTATGGTTCATGGGTATGCTCGTGAGGTCAATATAGTGTTTATCATTTCCGTTGCGTCTACGTACCTTTTCAGCAATATTGAATCTCAATATTGATACGTCCGTGAATCCGAGGCCAACCTTGCACTTGTTCAATGACGCTATATGTATTTTTACTACGAAATACAGTATGGTAAGTTTCATTTTCCTTTTTACCCTTTATATTTTTGGGACTGAGAATACATGCGCTTTTATAAATGTTTGACGAAATAGACACAAGTAATTGAAACTACATTCTATGGTTGAATTATCGAAATCGAATATGCCCCTTTTTATTAAAGTCTGGTAATCTAAGAATTAGGGAACAGACACCCTAATTGACGCGAATCCTAAAGATAGATCTATTGGGCCTAACAAACCCCATCCAAAGTACCGGATGCGTTAGTACTTCGAAATTTATATCATGTCCGAAGGAGGATCCCGGAATGATAGGGGATATTCTTATATGTATCTAGTTAATGTCGGTTACCAGGTGTTCACCATATGAATGATTATTTTTGTCTCTATGCATGGGACGTATATTTATGAGAACTGGAAATGAAATTCTTGTGGTTTATTAAAATGATGGAAATAAATGATTATGATAAACTAATGAACTCACCAACCTTTTGGTTGACACTTTAAAGCATGTTTATTCTCAGGTGTTAAAGAAATCTTCCGCTGTGCATTTGCTCATTTTAAAGATATTACTTGGAGTCTTTCATAGCATATTTCGAAGAACGTTGCATTCGAGTCATTGAGTTCATCAAAGATTATTATTAAATCAATTTATAGTTGGATAGTGGATATTATGAAATGGTATGCATGTCTGTCAATTTTCGATGTAAAGAAATTTTGTCTTTTAAAAACGAATGCAATGTTTGTAAAATGTATCATACAGAGGTCAAATACCTCGCATATTGTGAATCGTTTATAATGTATATGAACGGTTCCTTTCAGTTGGTATCAGAGCGGTGGTCTTAGCGAACCAGGTCTGCATTAGTGTGTCTAACTGATAAGTCGATAGGATGCATTAGTGAGTCTGGACTTCGACCGTGTCTGCATGTCAAAAGTTTTGCTTATCATTTTGTGTCAAAAATTAACTACTTATCATCCTCAGGAAATTACCTGCTTATCATTTTTAGTCTAAGACACGTCTTGCTGCATTGATTGCATGAATAGTGTATAGACAAAAATTCATATCTTAGCATATCTGCTAAATCATATCTTATCGTATCTGTTACTTTAAACTTTGCCTGACATATCCCGCAAAGTCCTCCGTAATCTACGAAATCTTTTGATTTATATATATATATATATATATATATATATATATATATATATATATATATATATATATATATATATATATATATTCTATGTAATTAGAATACCATCCGTTAGCCAAAATCATTTCATATCGAAAAAAAAATCCTTTATCCAATCGTACGAAATGGAATTCGTCATCAGTTCAAGTCACTCAGATTCCGAAATGGAATCCCATTCAAGCTCCGAAAGCAGTGTTACCAGAATAGATCAACCAATCAGTCATCACCTATTCTGGATGAATTGGGGATGGGTTTGTAGCCTCCTCAATCATTGGAGACAAGAAGAAGGTGATCCCTTCCATCCACCACATTGCCCTCTTGACGAAGAACCTGAAGCACTTACCGGCGAACCTGTCCGAAACACCATTTTCTCGCTCATTTCCAGAGTATCTCATCACGATTATATATTACATCAAATTTTAAATTTTATTTATCCGCTCGTTCGAACCGACAATCACCCCGGTGTAATAGAAGAAGTCAACGAGCTTCGCGCTCGGGTAGTGGCTTTGGAGAATATGGTGCAGAGATTACAAACACCAGCAGCAGCATCAGCAGCATAACCAGTACCACCATCATCAACGCTATAACAACCCTCATATTTTCATACTTGAATTGACTAATTTGCCTATAGGGTTGTTATCCATACGTAATATATAATTAAATTTGACGTTGATCAAATATTTATTTTTAGTCGACACTTTTTGTTAACTAAAGTTTACACTAATTATATAAAATAACTTTAGTTAATATTAATATTAATGCGTATTATATTTAAAACTATATGTAACATAATTATTAATTAAATGATAAGTTATTTTAATCATTATATATATATATATATATATATATATATATATATATATATATATATATATATATATATATATATATAGCTTATAAAAAAAGATTTTTTTATAAATTAAATAATGAGCCCATGAAATTTGACTAATATTTTTTTATTTTTTTTTTCAAAAACAATCTTATCAAAAAACATTTTCCACATTTTTTTCATTTTTGTCAAACATGGCATTCTTGAAATTTTTATTTTATTATTGTTTTTCTTTTTCACCTACCATTTTTAACTATAAATACCACATACATTTCTCATTTCAAACTTCACCTTAATCTCTCATTTCTCTCTTTGAAGAATTACTACTAGTAAGTATTTTTTTCTTACTTTTTATTTTTTTTACTTTTTACTTTTTACTTTTTTTACTTTTTACTTCAGTTATTATTTTTACCAAAACATGTAAATAATGTTATAAATTATATGCAATTAAAAATAAAATAAATAACATGTATATACTATTACTATTACTAGCACCTATAACCTACTACTTATATTGTAACATAAAAACATTTTGGGATATGTATTAGAGATGTATAGATCTTCGAACATTCTTGACGAATGGTTTCTATGAGATTCTAGGCAGAGGGTTTGGACTTCCGATTTAAAGGGTCCTATGGCTCAAGCCCCTAGATCTAAATTAGCCATTCGAAGGGAAAGGGGTGATTGGAAGCTTATCTAATACGGCAAGTATCCTAAAATAGAAAACACTGATAAAAGTAGAAACTCTCTAGTCATAGAAACTTAGTAAAATAAGAAACTTTCTAAAAATGGAAACTTTATAAAAATAGTAACTTACTAGGAATAGAAACTTAGTAAAACGAACTATACTTAAACACATACTTAAACTTAAACATGGGCAAAACACTTAACTACTCTTAAATGTCAATAGGTTGACTTTCCTGCTCACTCGTTCAATTCTTTATTCCGAGGAATAACTCTCTCTACTTACTAAGGTGAACTTCATAGCCCCACTTTTTACTGTTTCATAACTGTTTTATAACTTTTGGGGTGAGACACATGCTTGCTTTATAACTGTTTTACACTTAGACACAAGTACTAAATTGTTAACTATGCTGTCATGCTTTGATTCATGCTAAATCCCTACCGTAATATCGTTAATTGCTACGTTTAAATGCAAACTTAATTATTGTGAGTAGGCCTATTGAGAGTAACGTCTCTAACCATTCGACCGTTGGTCTTTGGTTACATAATAATGATTCCACGACACTGACAGTACAAGGTGTCATAGGGTAAACTTGTTTAGTAGCGATATTACAAACTGCAGCAACACTTTTAGATTGATATATTTGGTATCAATCAAACTTAAACTAAATCTTGTGGTCTAATGCATATTATATAAACCTATGAACTTCACTCAACCTTTTTGGTTGACACTTTAAGCATGTTTTGTCTCAGGTGACGAATAAGATGATTGTTATGACTGCTACTTGATGAATTGAATGCTGCATGGAGTCTTCATTTCATTACATCTACTTTGCATTTTAAAACTATTACTATTTTAGTTTAGATTTGATGTAAACATTCTTAATGCTTCCGCTGTTTTATTAATAAAGGTTTATTTCAAAACGTCTCATATAGAGTCGTTCTCGTTTATACAACTGTAATTTGATATAATTAGTCACAAATACCCCAGGCCCTATTTGGGGGTGTGACAGATTGGTATCAGAGCAGGCTGTTGTAGAGAACCAGGATTGCATTTTAAGTGTGCCATATACAATTAGGTACCTTAGCAATGTAGGACTACAACTTCCTTTGGCTATAGTGCCTTTAATTGTTGCCTTTAACTGTTAAATGCTACACTATATTTTAGAAACTTTACTTATCTTAGAATGCCGAGCCAATCTAAGAACTCTGCTCATTCTCCGAAGTACTATCCAATTCCGCCACCACATTTAAATGCGACACCATTCTCGACATTCCTTTGTCATTTATCATGGTTTTGTGTATTACATATGTATTACATGAAATATTATCCATGAATTTTGAAACTCCTATAATAATTACTATTCATACTCAAACATAACTCCCTGTTATATCACGTACCTATATGCCTTATACCTTTATGCATCGGTTTGCGAACCGAAAAATGTCATTGAGTTACCACAGTATACGAATTGAAAGTCTTTAATCGAAAGATTATTAGATTACATACTTATCATTTTATAATCTCGACACGTCATACTGCCATTATTGGAGTATAGCCAAATCATATCTTATCATATCTATCCCAATAGACCTTGTCTAACACTTTTTCTAAATTTCCTCCGTAAATTACGGAAATCTTTTTGCTATATATACGTATATCAAGAAGACAAATATATCATTCAATATTCAACACTCATCTTATAACAAAAACCCTTATTCCGATGAGATAATATGGATTTCTCACTTGATTCCTTGAACTCCTCAAGCTCTAATGGCAGCGTAACCGGAATGAACCAACCAATTAGTCATCACCTTTTCTGGATGAATTGGGGGTGGGTTTGTAGTCTACTTAATCAATGGAGAAGTGAATAAGGTGATCCTTTTCACCCACCACATTGCCCTATTGGCAAAGAACCTGAAGCACTTACCGGCGAACCCGTCCGGAACACTATTTTCACCCTCATTTCCAGGATATCCCGTCACGAATATATAATATCTAGAATTTCAGATCTTATTCATCTCCTTGTCCGAACCGCCAATCATCCCGGAATAATAAAAGAAGTCAATGAGCTTCGCGCTCGAGTAGTGGCTTTGGAAAATATGGTGCAAAACCTACGAGCACCAGCAGCATAACCAGCACCACCAGTACCATCAGCATCACCGCCAACAGCATCAGCTTCACCAACAACAACATCTGCATTCCACGCCTCAACATCACACTCAGTACCTCAAACATTAACATCATACGCCCCATAGATACCAAGGAATATTAGTAATAATGAGTTAAGATGTATTGAATCATTCTTTCTGAAGAATTATATATGTATACTTTATATATCTATGGTTTGGAACAATAATAAATATTTTCGTACTAAGCTATTACGTGTGAATCTTAACTAGTAAATACTACTCGGATAATTCATATCACTAATATGCTATGATGTACATCCTTCGTTAATGACTTAACAATCGTTAATCACTGCTTCAGCACACTAAACTCCATTTTCATAATAAATCAAGTGTATTAATCAAATACATGTTTGATTTTACACTTCCATTTTCGATGTACTCAAAACTTTCTAGAAAACATTATTCGTGCCTTGTGAATTTCACAAGAAATCCACGAGCACCAACATCATATACCGAGATATATCAATAACAATGAACGATGAAGTATTGATTCATAACTTCATTAGCGAAATATTTCGCGACAATTATTAAATCTCTAAGGTTTTGGAGATTATTAATTCTCATTTCAACCGTAAATCAAATGAGTTTAATATTATATTAACTCATTAAATCCATGATTACATCTGAAAGAAAATATATATGTACGTATATTTTCATAAAGATTGTAATTAAATATTCTGTTGTACAAACTGTTGACGGTGAAAATATTTTAACGGGTAGGTAATACCCGAGAAATATTTATATCTCACATTAATATGTTACACCGTACATTCTTCAATTCTGATTCAACAGTCATTAACTATACTACTTACATCCACATATGTATCCGTTCACTAAAGAACAACCATTTTCATACAAATTCAAATACATATTCTGATTTTGACATATCGGAATTTAAGTAAAACTTTAGCAAGTGTTATCTTCTTAAAGATCACTACATTCATGAATTATATTCATTCATATTCTATGATGAATTATCACATCAAACCACCGAACTTACCATTCCTTACTTTTGAAAATCACAAACATTTCTTCGTCAACTGTTAAATCCATTGATGGATGCATCTTACGCTTAAATACTTCAAATTCAAAATTTTTGAAAACATCCTTTGAATCTTGACGATCACAATCAGCGTTCAATCATCTAAAAACAAAATTTCTTGAAACCATCTCAGATTGATAACCGACGATTCAAATATGGCTGCATTAAATGCAGAGAAAACAGCAAAATTGTAGATGGCCTAAATGGCCAGGAGTTTGATGATAAAGAATGGGGTATTGGGAACGCTCGATAGAAAATTTGGTGCTGAAAAACGGATTGAGCAAACCATGAAGGAGACCGTGGACAAATCACAAGGATTAAACCTGTAATCAAAGAATCTAGATGATTCGATTTCTGATGAAAATCACAAAAGATCTCCTTACGCATTCTAAATCCTTACAGAAGAATTTTTCTCGTTATCATTTGATCTTAGAAAATTCTAAGATATCATCGTATCTTTCGTTATAAATATCCTCCATATTTCTGAAGATACATTCATAACTACTCTTATCCGAAATTATTTATCACTTCGCACTTTCTGTGTTACATAATAAAGGAAACTGTTTTAGTTTATATATTTCTATAACATACAAGTTTAAATTTTGAATGATTTGAGGTAGTGTTGGGAATTGAAGCATGAGTTAGTATAATATAATGATGTCAGGCCAACGTGATTATATTACAGTAAGTCATGCTAAATTTTTAATGGAAGATGATGATTCATAGACTTTATAATCATCATTTGCCATGTTACATGACTTTTACATTCTACTTAACCTCTGAATATATCAAGAACATATATTCTTGATAGTTCTATCCTTAGTAATTCTAGTAATTTGACAAATCAAATCGTGCTATTACCTTTCCTTCTGCTTTGTATATTATGATCATTTGAAACTCCATACCTACGAATTCTAGACCATTACTCGCTTGACTTGAAGTCGGGAAGGAAAAACAAGAGCATAGAGCTCCGACATATAAGGGAAAATATAAAGCCCGATAACAACACGGAAATTACAAACCGTGTATATCAATACGTATCGCAACGTAAAGACACGGGAGAATTAAAAACACTATAAACCCAAGGTAATAGTAGAAGTGAATAGACTCTTCCGGTGACAGATAAAAAAGAAGAACGATAGATATAAAAGTCAGGACTATATCCAAAATTAGAACTGGATGAAGCATATTGACGAATCTTTTGGAAGTATGATTTGAGGAAGAAGGTATAGAAGTAGTGAAGATAATGAAACGAAAGAAGCTAATTTATAGCGAAATTCTAGACACAGCAATCGAGGCAATTCACCGCATTTAATCAAAGAAAATCACAAATTCCTTAATTAACGGAGAATCAAATCTTATAGATTACGAAAATTTCCTTTAAATTCCTTAAATTCCGGAAATCAATCGTGACTACGTCAAAAGTTAAGGCGAACATTTAATTTCCTCATTTCACTCTTTTGTGATAGCTTCGTTTATACTCTTCCTATAATCGAATCGTTTTATCCATATTACCAATGTTGATAAAACTCTATTTTCAACTCACATTCATCATTCTTGTTGTAAAGAATGACAATCTCTATCAAATTTCACGACTATGATTTTCATGAACTCCTCTCTATTTTGTCTACCCTAGCGTGGTGGCATAAAAGCTCAAGGTTTAAATGAGCTCAATATTATTCAGAACACATTTCATGTATCCAATTTACTGAAATGACTTGTAAAACATCATCATTTTGAATGATCTCCGCATTAATAATAAAATGCACTTCGTAGAAGAACTTGTAGAAATTATGGTTTGTATGATTTTAATTCTTGAAACAGAACAATATTCTATCCGTTGGAATTCACGCAAGGCCCCGAGCATACCTGGGAACGTGAAAACCAAATAAAACGTAAATATCCTCGTCTATGTACGAACAACGCCGATTGATGGCAACAACTAAATTTCGGGACGAAATTTCTTTTAACGGGTAGGTACTATAACAACCCTCATATTTTCATACTTGAATTGACTAATTTGCCTATAGGGTTGTTATCCATACGTAATATATAATTAAATTCGACGTTGATCAAATATTTATTTTTAGTCGACACTTTTTGTTAACTAAAGTTTACACTAATTATATAAAATAACTTTAGTTAATATTAATATTAATGCGTATTATATTTAAAACTATATGTAACATAATTATTAATTAAATGATAAGTTATTTTAATCATTTTATATATATATATATATATATATATATATATATATATATAGCTTATAAAAAAAAGATTTTTTTATAAATTAAATAATGAGCCCATGAAATTTGACTAATATTTTTTTTATTTTTTTTTCAAAAACAATCTTATCAAAAAACATTTTCCACATTTTTTTCATTTTTGTCAAATATGGCATTCTTGAAATTTTTATTTTATTATTTTTTTTCTTTTTCACCTACCATTTTTAACTATAAATACCACATATATTTCTCATTTCAAACTTCACCTTAATCTCTCATTTCTCTCTTTGAAGAATTACTACTAGTAAGTATTCTTTTCTTACTTTTTATTTTTTTTACTTTTTACTTTTTTTTTTTACTTTTTACTTCAGTTATTATTTTTACCAAAACATGTAAATAATGTTATAAATTATATGCAATTAAAAATAAAATAAATAACATGTATATACTATTACTATTACTAGCACCTATAACCTACTACTTGTATTGTAACATAAAAACATTTTGGGATATGTATTAGAGATGTATAGATCTTCGAACATTCTTGACGAATGGTTTCTATGAGATTCTAGGCAGAGGGTTTGGACTTCCGATTTAAAGGGTCCTATGGCTCAAGCCCCTAGATCTAAATTAGCCATTCGAAGGGAAAGGGGTGATTGGAAGCTTATCTAATACGGCAAGTATCCTAAAATGGAAAACACTGATAAAAGTAGAAACTCTCTAGTCATAGAAACTTAGTAAAATAAGAAACTTTCTAAAAATGGAAACTTTATAAAAATAGTAACTTACTAGGAATAGAAACTTAGTAAAACGAACTATACTTAAACACATACTTAAACTTAAACATGGGCAAAACACTTAACTACTCTTAAATGTCAATAGGTTGACTTTCCTGCTCACTCGTTCAATTCTTTATTCCGAGGAATAACTCTCTCTACTTACTAAGGTGAACTTCATAGCCCCACTTTTTACCATTTCATAACTGTTTTATAACTTTTAGGGTGAGACACATGCTTACTTTATAACTGTTTTACGCTTAGACACAAGTACTAAATTGTTAACTATGCTGTCATGCTTTGATTCATGCTAAATCCCTACCGTAATATCGTTAATTGCTACGTTTAAATGCAAACTTAATTATTGTGAGTAGGCCTATTGAGAGTAACGTCTCTAACCATTCGACCGTTGGTCTTTGGTTACATAATAATGATTCCACGACACTGACAGTACAAGGTGTCATAGGGTAAACTTGTTTAGTAGCGATATTACAAACTGCAGCAACACTTTTAGATTGATATATTTGGTATCAATCAAACTTAAACTAAATCTTGTGGTCTAATGCATATTATATAAACCTATGAACTTCACTCAACCTTTTTGGTTGACACTTTAAGCATGTTTTGTCTCAGGTGACGAATAAGATGATTGTTATGACTGCTACTTGATGAATTGAATGCTGCATGGAGTCTTCATTTCATTACATCTACTTTGCATTTTAAAACTATTACTATTTCAGTTTAGATTTGATGTAAACATTCTTAATGCTTCCGCTATTTTATTAATAAAGGTTTATTTCAAAACGTCTCATATAGAGTCGTTCTCGTTTATACAACTGTAATTTGATATAATTAGTCACAAATACCCCAGGCCCTATTTGGGGGTGTGACAAACGCCAACAGTACCATTACCACCTCCAACCACAACCGTGTCGTAAACCTCAACTTCACAATCTGTCCCACGAGCATCAACGTTATACGCACCATAGATACCAAGGAGTACCAATAACAATAACTGACTAAGTATTAATTGATAACTTCATTGGAGAAACATTCCGTGGCGATTATGTAATCTCTAAAGTCTTAGAGATTATCTAATCTAGCCCTAACCATAAATCAGTTAAGCGAACCAAAATGATAGAAGGAAGAGTAGAAACCCTGACAAAAATGGTGTGTGATTAACAAGCTAAACTTGCTTTACCAACAACATCAACAGTACCGTCAGCGTTACCAGCATCGTCAGTACAGTCAACATCCGAATCAACAACACCGATAACATCACAAACTCCGTCAGTTCAAGAATCACTGTGGACATCATTACGAATCAATAACGTGTATATTGTATCAACGAGTTATGAAGAATTAACTCATTCCCTCTGAAGAAATTATATGTATATATATATATATATATATATATATATATATATATATATATATTGAAATAAATCTTTCCGTGCTAAGCTATTGTGTGTGAATCTTAACTACTCGGTTAATTCATATTACAAATATGCAATAATGTACGTCCTTCGGCCACAACTTAACCAGCGTTAACTACAATCTCTGTCGCAATTCAACAAATTCCAATTCATAATAAATCAAGTATATATTTGATTTTACACTTTCATCATCGATGTACCCGAAACTTTTCAGATAACATCATTCGTACTTTGCGAAATTCACATGAATTCCACGAACCGAACATCATACATCAACAAATAACGAAGTATTGATTCATAATTTCAATGTCATTAAAGAAATACTGCGTAAAAGTTATGTACTTTTTAAAGCCTTTAGGGATTATTCAATTCTAGTTTCAACCGTAAATCAAATGAGTTTAATTTAACATTAACTCATTAAATCTATGTTACATCTGAAGAAAATATACATATATATATTTTCATAAAGACTGTAATAAAATTCTTTTGTACAAAATATTAATTGTGAAATTTTTTTTAACGGGTAGGTAATACCCGAGAGATATATAAATTCACAATTAGTATGTTACATTCTTCGAATCTGATTCAGCAAATCATCCATTATACTCCCTACTTTCACAACAATATACATTCTTTTATAGAAATCAAAACAACCATACTCATTCAAAATTTAATTACATATTCTGATTTTGAAATCTCAAAATTCAACTTGAGATATGACCAAAATCATCACTCTTAGATCCTTACATCTTTCACAAGCTATATTTTGACTTCAAAACTGTGTTAGAACATCAAATGTATGTTAACGATTACAATCTGTGTTCAAACCCTTCGAAAATTTCTGAAGACACTTCGAATGATGAGCAATCGAAATGATGATCCAACCACATGTTACCCACAGTTATGTACCCGAAAAACTCTTGAAACCAAAGTAAAAGTTTAAACAACGTATCCGCGTCAGATTCTTTGGCATTTATTAGCAAAAATAACTTTGCAACTCCTATTCAAAGTAGCCAGTTTTTTCACAGCTCCAGCAAGTCAACTTTAACTTTTCAGTCAGACTAACCTTATTATAACCTTGAGATATACACCTTCGTTACCAGGGAACCTTTTACATTCCACCACATTATTAGCAGATGTACCAACAACTTCATTACCCTTTGACTTTAGCCTCTCCAAAAAGTCATTATAATTATTCATTGAAACCCCATCATTTACTCATTCGCATCTTGTAATGAGAATTGCCATACTAATCATTGGGAATTAGCAATCAGTATTTTGAAATCTCGCAGGATGTCTACGCCAATAGTTATATGTGTATATATAACGTCTATCTTCTGGACTTAATTTGAATGTGAAGTTTCTGAAAAACACTCCGAACTACGAATTGGTTCTCCGAAAATGGAAAAAAAAATGCTGATGAAGCAGCAAAAACTATAAACGACTTTAAACGGTAAAAGCTGGATGATAATGATGAAGTGTGTTGGCAAAGCGCAGAAAAAGAGAAGTTTTGGAACTGGAAAACGGATTGAGCAAAGTAGGAAGGAGGCTGTGGACAAATTACAAAGACTGAACCCGACTTCAAAGGATCCAAATGATTCAGTACCTGCTGAAGTCATTAACGAATACCTTGCTCCTGACTCTAAACCCCTGCGGACAATATTCTTCATCATCCTCTGATATTAGAAATTCTAAAATATCATCATATCTTTCATTATAAATATCCTTCATATTTCTGAAGATATTTTCTTAATTTTTCTTATTTGAAATCATTACCTCTTCGCGCTATCTGTATTACATCATAAAAGAAACTATTTTAGTTTCAAAATTCTGAAACATTCAAGTTTAAAATAGGAATATTTTGAAGTAATGTTGGGAACTGAAGCATGAATTAGTATAATATAATGACACTTGATCAATGTGATTATATTACAGTAAGTCATTCTGAGTTTCTAAATGGAACGTGATGATTCACAGATCATAACATCATTATGTGCCATGTTATACGACTCTTGTATTCTATTTAACCTCTAAAATATCAAGAAAATATTTCTTGATGATTCGGCCTTTTCCAAGGTATTCTAGTAATTTGACAAGTCAAGATAGTGTCATCACAATTTCCTTCCTAGAACATTAACAATGTTCATTCCGAAATTCATATCTGTGAATTCTGGACCATTACAAGCGGTGCTTAATCGCAAGAAGAAGAAACGAAAGGACAAAACTCCGAAATAGAAATTGGGGTATAAATTGCAGCAAATAAAAGAGAGCATTAACTGTGAATGATAATGATTATAGAAGACAGAAGCAGAGACTTTGAAATATAAGGGAACATATAAATCCCAACGACAAACCAGAAATTATAAACCATATATATCGATGCATATAGCAATATAAAGACACGGGAGAACTAGAAACACTATAAACCCAAGAGTATAGTAGAAGTAAATAGATTCTTCCGGCAGTAGATGAAAAAGAAGAATGACCGATATGAAAGTTAGAAGTATATCGAGAATCAGAACTGGATGGAGCATATTGATGAATACTTTAAAATATGAGTTGAGGGGAAAAGAATAGAAGGTGATGAAACATGACTAGGAACTTAGAAATCAACAGATTTAACTCACACAATGACGGAATAAGTGAATCAAACCCTCTAGTGAATAGGTTAAGTTTTTTTTGATTAATTTAGTCAAACCACAACTAAATCAAGTGTGATTAGATCAACACCTAGAGCTATTATTCACCACCTGGGTGATTTGGACTGAGAGAGAATCGAAGGAGCTCACTAGATCTGAGTGTGTGTAACAAATGAGAGGCTTAACCTAAAATGAAGAACATAAGACTTTATATACCCCTGCTGTTGACTCACCCATACGATTCATTCATCACACGTACGAGTTGGCTTCATCAGTCGTACGGGTGATCACTCACTCGTGTCTTCTCATTTAGATTGTAATTGTGACTTAGCTCAGCATCAACCGTGCGTATGAGCCTGTCAGCTGTACTAGTGAGGCTTCACTCGTACGTCTGACTAAGTCTAACATAGTCAAACATCTAAATCTCGTTCCTGCAGTTCCCGTAACCACATACAAACACGGATAGGATAATAATGAGCAATCATGGTGGCCTGTAAACTGTTGTACCTGCAATGGACGTGGGTAGATGTCTAGGGACTTGCATAAAATGCATCAATAGAAGGTGTGAGTTGTAAGGAAACGAAGGAGGTGAATTTATAATAAAATCTCCGACAGAACAATTAAAATGGACGATCGCATTTAAAGCGGATCCTAATTCCCTTGATTACTGGAGAGTCAAATCTTATTAAGAAGATTTTCTTCAAATTCCTTGAAATCTGGGAATCAATCATATCTACGTCAAATGATAAGATGAATCTACACTTACTCATTTCACTCTTCTATGTTAGCTTCATTCGTACTCTTCATATAAATGGATTGTTTATCCAAATTATTCGCTGATGATAAAACTCTAATTTTCAGCCCGTATGCATCATGAAAACATACTTATTATCATTCACGACCTTTCCACTCAAATTTCGGGACGAAATTTCTTTAACGGGTAGGTACTGTGACAACTCGGAAATTTCCAACCAAATTTAAACTTTAATCTTTATATGTTTCCGACACGATAAGCAATATTTGTTAAGTTAAATTGCAAGAATTTTAAACTATGTTCATACATTCATTCAACCTCGACCAAGTTCCAACGATTCACGAACCATTAAACGAATATGATTATATATGTATATGTGTATATATATATTATAACTTGAAACGTAAATAAAATATTAGATTAAATACTTTATATGATTGTATCTGTTTCAAAATATTTATTAATGGAATTAGAAGATAAGATCAAATGATTGAATTATCAGATATATTGAATTATGATTACAAAGTCTCTGTTGAAAGGTCCACATTGATTTGAGAAATATTTTCGTTTTAACAATATTCGGAAAATGGTAAAGTGATTTATAAATAAGAACAAATTGTTAATCATTGAGAACTAGACAAAGGATAGTGGAAGATTGAATCTCATAAAGACTCGATTGATCTATTTAGTTTCAAACGTACAAAAAAGTTTTTCAGTTTAAAAAGAACTTTATTATTAAAACGTATATAACTTTTATAAATATCTAGAACCACTTTTGACAACTCATTACTTAACTAGTATGATAAAGATAACGATATTTATATTTTATTTTATTAAATATATATAACGATTTAAATTAATATTATATATATTTATACGCGTATTATACGTACATAGTTTTATACTTTTACTATACTTAAACTTTACCTTTACTTTATTTTTACTTTACTTTAACTTTAATAATTCACTTTAATAATTCATACTTTAATAATTTACTTTAATAATTCATACTTTAATAATTCACTTTAATAATTCATACTTTAATAATTCACTTTAATAATTCATACTTTATGATGTCAAAGCTAAGAGGTATAAAATACTATTAAATTTTACAAGGAAATACTATTTATTACGATACAATTTTACACAAGATATTTATTTATTTAGAGAATGGATATACTTAAACCTTGCTACAACACTTATAGGCAGTGTACCTAATCGTACAGTAGTGTAGTTTTTAGTAAGTCCGGTTCGTTCCACAGGGAAAATCTTTTAATCAAAGCTTAACGCTATATTAGTTTAATTTATAAAAATACAAATATATATATATAAGTAATATTATTATTATAAAGGGGGATTTTTACCGTTTAATGACTGGTTTGTCGATTTTAAAACTTTAGTCGCAGTTAAAACCAAATGTAAAATATTAAATAAATAAAAGACTTAATTTAAAGCGTAAAGTAAATAACGATAATGAAATCGCGAATAATAAAAGTGCGATAAAATAAACTTGCGATAATTAAAAAGTACGATAATTAAAAGTGCAATTAAATACAATAACAATAAATAAAAATGCGATAATTAGAAGTGCAATTAAATATAAAATAAAGGAAATTAAATATGAAATAAAAGAATTATGCTTATTTAAACTTCCGTAATCATGATGTTTGACGTGTTGATCATAGTTTTATGCCCATGGGTTAATTGTCCTTTGTCCTGGATTATTTAATATGTCCGTCTGGTTTTTGTCCATAACAGTCCATCAGTCATAAATATAAAGTGCGAGTGTCCTCGTCAAATTATCCTTATGCCCGAAGTCAAATATTCCAACTAATTGGGGACTTAAACTGTAACAAGATTTTAATACTTTGTTTAATAATTACACCAGGATGTCGACTGAGTGTAACCCAAGGTTTTAATACTTTGTTAACAATTATGCCAAGTGTCCTTGTACATAATTTCACCCCTGTTTTAATAATTCTAGTGGCTATTAATCCATTCCCGTGTCCGGTTAAATGAACGATTATTCGTACATATAAATATCCCGCCCATCGTGTCCGATTGAGTGTATATGGTTATTTATAGGGACGTCCAATTGTAAATCTTTATATTAAAATTAACAAACTATCATTTAGTTAAACAAATATAAAGCCCATTAATAGCCCATAGTCTAATTTCCACAAGTGTCGTTCTTTTGTCCAAACCCCAATTATGGTACAAAGCCCAATTACCCAATTTTAATAATTAGCCCAACATCATGATTACTTCGGATTAAATAAGCATAATAATAACTTAGCTACGAGACATTAAATTAAAAAGGTTAAACATAACTTACAATGATTAAAAATAGTGTAGCGTTACACGGACAGAATTTTGACTTACACTCTTACAACATTCGCTAACATACCCTTATTATTAGAATTAAAATTAAAATTAAAATTAAAATTAAAATATAAATATAAATATATACTACGTATATAGATAGAGAGATTGATATTATGGATATTAAAAATGATCAGAATTCGTTGGGTTTTATAGGGATTTTTGAATTTGGCTGCTCCGCAACTCGCGGCATTTTTGCTCTTCAAACTCCGCGAGTCGCGGAGTTTGAAATTCCAGCTCACTCCATTTTGGCTCCTTTATTGCCGATGGATTTTTATATAAATATAATTTATATAATTAATTATATATTATATTATATTTATATACATAGTTAACTCGTAATTTTTAGTCTGTTGCGTCGAGCATTGAGAGTTTACTCATGTCCCCGTTCTGGATTTTCGAACGTCCTTGCGTACAATTTAATATCTTGTACTTTACGTTTTGAATCTTGTACTCTTGTAATTTCGAGACGTTTCTTATCAATAATTGGAACCACTTTGATTGTATTTTGTACTTTTGACCTTTTTGGACCTTTGCGTCTTCAATTCGTCGAATCTGTCTTTTGTCTTCACCTTTTATTATTTAAACGAATATCACTTTTAAATAGAACAATTGCAACTAAAACCTTGTCTTTCTTGAGGAATAATGCTATGAAATATATGTTCGTTTTTAGCATTATCAAATATTCCCACACTTGAGCGTTGCTTGTCCTCAAGCAATATAGTCTTGAAATACTAGAATCACTTCTTTATTCTTCACACTTTGTACATCAGTGATTTCTATACGGCAGTATAAACAATGGTAGTAACGATATGGTTTACAGTCCCACATGACTATAAAAATTAGATCCATTAAGGAAATTAGATCTTTATGAAAACATTTGATCTTTTGAAAATTTTAATCTAGCTTTTACCCTAGATAAGTTTTCCGGAAAAACCTTCACTGGTGTTTGCAAAATATTTTTGTGAGTTTGGTGGGTTTCAGATTTGAAAATTTTAGCTCAAAACTTGCGGTTTTGTGTCACCCACTTGCTAACCTTGTATTAGGAAAGCAACACGTCCAGTATACTTGCTCCGTATATTACCTTTCGGTAAACTACCGTCCGGTTGTAAAGGAAAGCGCTGAACAAGCAACTGTTAAGGCAATGTCCCCTGACATGCTTTTAATTATGGTCTATAACGTGTCGGACGCAATTACTATCCTTGGTAGGAGCAATAGTAAAGCTCACCCTTATGATTTTTCGGTCTGGCACAAGGTCCTGTCTTTGACTATGCTATGCAACCACCGTTCTTACGGTTGACACCCGATTTGGTTCAGGTGACCTAATGAATTCCAGGTGAATTCCTAGGATTTTACGTTCAATGGTAATGAACGCATTGAAAATGGGTTTTCAGAAAACAAATCGGTTTGTAATTTTGATCAAAATATTTTCTCGTTCAAGCTCGAGTTTAGATATCATTGAATTCCATGAGTTTGTAATTCTCAATCTTTAAGATCAATCTCTAGGATTGAGTAATATCAGTCTTAAAAGCTGATTTTTAATCTTTAAGGAGATTATACTTTCTGGGGATCTGATTCATTAGTCTTATCCAGCTAATTTGCACGGTGCCCCCCATTTTACGAGATAAATCCTTCTCATGGTTAGGATAAATCTGACCACTTGGCGACCCTGTTTTATGCTGAGGTCCGTGGATTTCCTGCTAATTTTAGTGATGACTTTTCTAGATTTTTCGTCAACCTACAGCTGGTCTGGACGATAACTTCCTGACCTAAATCAAGAAGCGCGTTTCTTTTTCGGAAGACTTTACTTCCTTTTAATGATGGAATTGATTCATCGTGTAGATCCATCTATTCTTTTCTTTCATCGGGTAAAACAGTTTAGTTTAGTCCAAAGCAAAAGTATTTTCAGTTATTTGTTACAGAAATATGTGACATATGTTTAAAATATCTTGGTAAATTTTCCCACACTTGGCTTTTATTTTCCTTTTTATTGTCCTCTATTCCATTTTAAATGAATTTTAACATTTTGATTTGTTTCTCAATTTATGTCCTTTCCGAGGTAACAATAATTTCGGTGTTAAAACCTAGTTTTATCGTTCATAAATATGTATAAACATGATTTTGAGTTCATTTAATTGAAAATTTTGAAAAATTTTAATAGAATTGGGTAGTCAGTATATAAGACTAGGGCTGTTCTTTATTATCAGAGAGCACTAGATTCTAATACAACTACTACTTTACTAGTATTTCTAATGGTAACCAAGTGTATAAAGTAAAAATTTTAAAATCCGAAAGAATTTAACCCCTTCCCACACTTAAGATCTTGCAATGCCCTCATTTGCAAGAAATCAGTAACAATTTAAATTATTGAGGGTGATTTGTGTGAAAATGATTAAATTTTACCAAAGTTTCCAAACATATTGGCGTTTGTTTGCTGAATGATAAATGGTGCATATCATTTGTTCATTCCGTCTTGTTGTTATATCACATTTATTTTGCATCTTGTCGTCAAAATTAGTTGCTTTTGCTGAACTTAATGCCAGTCTTTGAAAATGCGTTGTTTTACCCTGTTGTGTACATAAGATAAACTGCAAACATATATACATATTTTTGAAGTTTGGTATATTACCCCACATTCAAACATTATTAAAATCTAAAAATAAAAATTTGTAAATTATAAAAACTAATACAATTCCAACATAAGTATTAAATGTATCAACATTACAAATTATAAAATAAATAAAACTAAGTAGACTAGGGATGATACTGATACCAGTAGGGGTTCCATGCATAACCATATGTGTTATAAAATGCTTGGGCTGGGTTATACGTAGGATACAGTGGTTGGATCTCTATAGACCAGGGAGGAAATACGGGCGATGGAGTAGGAATATAGTTTCTACCTATTTGTTGGCAATAAGCTATGATTTAGTTTTGATGAACTTGCCAATCTTCAAATGCTCGATGTCTAGCATTTTCGTACTCTTGTGAAGCTATAAACCTTTGCATTTCTGTCATTTTATTTCCCCCTCCCACATTACCTTGCTGTTGGTTTCTCTCAACCTGTGGATGTCTACCATGGTATGGTACTGCGGCGTTATTTCGCCTCTTCAAAACCTTCGCACCATGATATACATTTAAACCTATTGTATCGCGGGGTTCTGGTTCTTCGATTAATAATCCCCCCTGACTTATATCCACACCGAGATATTCAGCAATCAAAGTAATAAATATACCACCTCCTATTATGCTATACGGTCTCATCCCCCTAACCATAGCTGATAAATAATAACCCACACAATAAGGTATACTTACAGCACTTTGTGGGTCTCGAATACACATGTGGTAAAACAAATCCTGTTCATTTACCTTTTACTTATTCTTACCTCGTTGTGTAATCGAATTGGCTAAAAACCTATGAATTACTCTTAACTCTGCTCTATCTATATCCAAATAAGAGTAATTTCCCCCTTTAAATCGGTGATGGCTAGTCATTTGACTCCATACACCATGCGTATCAAAATTTTCGTCTATCTTTCTACCATTTAGTATCAACCCTCTACAATCGGCAGATGCTAACTCCTCAGGCGTATATATACATAAAGCCTGAGCCATGTCTAGTAAAGACATGTGGCGCATCGAACCTCCTAACAAAAATCTAATAAAAGATCGATCGGTTAAACTAACTACCCGATCATTTATTTCTATACTACACAATAATTCTTCACACCATACTTTATATACAGGTCTACGCATGTTGAATAAACGTACCCAATCATTAAAAGTAGAATTACCATACCTCTGTGTAAGTAATTCCCTAATTGGCCCGGCTAATTCTACAGCTTCTAACGGTGCCCATTCTATTACCCTAGGTACTTCAACAGCTTTAGAATGAAGAGTATGCAAACCCCTTTGGTATTTTAGATAATCTATCCAACGTCTGTCAAATCTCAAGTTCGGGTGCAAATCTTCCAAGTGCATATCTGAAAATGTCATGACTGGATGAGGTATATCTTGTTTGTAGTAGTTATCCACCTCCTGTTGTTCCGTATTCTCAGCAGGAGCATTGCGAGCTTGGGATGAAGATTCACCCCTTTCAGTCTGCAAAACACATCAAACACAATTTTTGTGCATCCAAATATGCATTAGTGTCAGCAAAATCATCAATCAAAATAATTACAATGACATGTTCAATTTATATCAAACTTAAGCTCATTTTCATATTTTCATCAAATCTACACTTTTTCAAATAAGCATATACGGAAATGTTCGCCAAGTTCATAAGCATTCAACTCAAATAACATGTCAAAATAATCATCACTAGCAATTAAACAAGTTTCAAATGGCATTATCTCTTAAAAATCAAGTTCATGAATTTTCGACTTGAAAAAGTCCACTTTAATTCTCAAAATCATGTTTAGGCTCAAAGTTTGGATCATTTAACTACCTAAATATGTTACACTACTTAATTTAGCAACAACTCATGAAAAAAATCGGCCATAACCTGTTTATATCAAAAAGCCCCAAATTGCTCAAGAACACAAACCCTAGATTACTCAAAATTTGAAGTTTAAGGCTTCTAATCATGTTAAATAGCATCAATCTAGGTTATACAAGCATAATACATAAACAATTTAAGCATAATTACACTAAAAAGCATCAAAATCGAATTGGGTATAAAATTGCTCAAGAACACTAATTTTCGGATTAAATGGTGTTTAGGTGTAGAAATTTACCCTTTTTCTTGAGTAATTCCTTGATAGCATCCTTCTCAACATGATTTTAGTAAAAAATGTGATGAAAAATGGTGAAAAATTATGAATTTCGGAGGTTTTTGTGTGTGTTTTTCGTGTGTATTTTCGCAGTAATTTTGGGTTGGGTGTGTTGACTGATCTGTTCTGGCCGTTTTATTTTTTTCTGGATTTTGGTCTCTCCGCGAGTCGCGGTGATTTTGTTCTTCAAACACCGCGAGTCGCGACGTTTTTTATTTATTTATAAGCCTTAACTTATAAAACAAATATAAAATAAATTTAAAATTTTGTTTTCCTTTGTTTTAGGATGAGGTCGTTTCGGATCGATGTCCTAGTCCGTCCCTATACAAAATTTTAAAATTTGTCTTTTTCAAGCGATTGTTTTAAAAGCTTAGATTTTTGGGTTTTTTTTAATGTTTTTGGCATACTTTAATTCAATAAGATTAAAAATAATGATAATAAAAGTTCTCGTCCCTCCCTCGGGTAAAGCAATTTCGGTTCAAAGACCTAGTCTTCAACTTACGAAGAATTTTAAAAATCATATTTTTAACTTAGCGACATAAAGTAAATTTTTGTTTTTAAATTCACACCAAACTTAAATTTAAAATGCATAAAATTAAAAATTCACACCAAACTTAATTAAAAATTCATATTATAAATGCACACCAAACTTATATTATATTTTTCTTTTTATACATACAAACTTATATTAAAAAGATTAATTTTTCAAATATTTACAATTATAAATATATTGATTTAAAAAGTTTACAATATTATTTTAATTTTTATATATTAATTTTAAAACATGGTAAAAATAAAATTAAAAATCTTTTTGGCTTTTTATCCCACTTTAATCAATCAAATATTATCAAAAACATACGCCCCTCTTTTCGGTAAAGTAATTTCGGTTCCATGACCTAATTTAACTCATGACGAATTTTTGAAATATTTTGGGTTGATTGATGAAAGATATTTATACCTTAAGAATAAACGTTAAATTTCGCCGTGATGTAATAAATTTTTGAATGATATCAATAATTTCGGTCACCAAACCTAATTTTATTCAATACCAATTTAATACTTTATAGCGAACAAATTAGTGTTTATTATCAAAAGGTTAAAAATAAAAATAAAAACTGTACAGACTTACCTGTGAGATAGTATTCTTAGTTATATGATCTATCCCATTCATAAGATAGTCGGTTTAATTGGTTTTCCATAGCTACATAGGCGTAACCTCGAGCATTCAGTGTTTTTTCTTCTAAACATATGAACGGTCCGTCTCTGCATAAAGTAACAAATTCGGTATTTGAATAAGTTTGATTATTTGAACATTTACCTCCATGTGACCATTTTTCGCATTTGTGACATCTTTCAAGGTGTCTTGCTCTTCTTTTCGCTGCGGATTTTGATTTTCCTTTACCAAATTGTAACTTATTATCTTCGCATCTGGATTCTTTTCTTACTCCGTCCAATCTTTCTCTGATTACTGATACTATTTCACTCAGAAGTGTGTCATTATTACGTTTAGTGATCAAAGCGTGTAGCATTAGACCATGGTTTAGTTCGTAGGAAGTCTTCATTTCGTAAAAACCTAAAAAAAATAAAAATTCAGAATGGGGGGAGAAGACTAGTTCTTTAGGGTCTGCTAGGGAAAGACCATTCGGGTTCTATTTTCGAGAACTACACGAAAACAGACAATCTAACTCTAACAGAAATACATATTATCCTTTAAAGACTTGATTCTCCCCACACTTAGTTAGCTGTGGTATCGAAATTGTGATTAACTTCATTGTCAACTTCCATTGGACTATCTATGTACTGTTTAACTCTGTGACCATTAACCTTAAATTCATTCCCATTTGAATTTATTAATTCTATCGTTCCGTATGGGAAAACTCTTTTGACTATGAATGGTCCAGACCATCTTGATTTCAATTTTCCAGGAAATAGCTTGAATCGTGAATTGAAAAGAAGAACTCTGTCTCCTTCTTTAAATTCTTTTAAACTTCTGATTCTTTTTATCATGCCATTTCTTCGTTCTTTCCTTATAGATTAACGAATTTTCGTATGCTTCATGTCTTAATTCTTCCAATTCGTTTAGTTGACTTAATCATAGACGTCCGGCTTCATGTAAATCAAGATTACATGTCTTCAAAGCCCAAAATGCTTTGTGTTCAATTTCTACTGGAAGATGACATGCTTTTCCGTAGACGAGTTTAAAAGGTGTGGTTCCAATTGGAGTTTTGTAGGCTGTTCTAAAAGCCCAGAGTGCATCCTCTAATTTAATGGACCATTCCTTCGGATTTGATCCTACGGTTTTTTCTAGAATGCGTTTTAAAGCTCGGTTGGTATTTTCAACTTGTCCACTTGTTTGTGGATGATATGCGGTGGAGATTTTATGAGTTACTCCATATCTTTTGAGAATTTTCTCAAGTTGATTATTACAAAAATGAGTTCCCCGATCACTTATTAAAGCTTTCGGTGTTCCAAACCATGCAAAAAGACGTTTTAAAAAGTTGACTACAACTCGTGCATCGTTAGTTGGGAGAGCTTGTGCTTCTGCCCATTTAGATACATAATCAATGGCTACGAGAATATAGAGATTATTATGAGATTTTGGAAATGGACCCATAAAGTCAATACCCCAAATGTCAAATACTTCGCATACTTGAATGATATTTTGTGGCATTTCATCACGTTGACTTATTTTTCTGGCCCTTTGACAAGCATCACAGGATTTGCAAAGAAGGTGTGCGTGTTTGTAAATTGTAGGCCAATAGAATCCAGCATCATAAACTTTTCTTGCTGTTAGTTGAGGCCCATAATGCCCTCCTGTTGGTCCTGTGTGACAATGGTTTAAAATTTTACTAGCTTCATCTCCGAATACATATCGGCATATTATTCCATCTGGTCAACTTTTAAATAGATGTGGATCTTCCCAGAAATAGTGTTTTATATCACTGAAGAATTTCTTTCGTTTTTGGTACGATAATCCTTTTTCAAGGAATCCACATACTAAATAGTTTGCATAGTCTGCAAACCATGGAATTTCATTATAATCTATCTTCAATAGATATTCATCAGGAAAGTTGTCTTGTATGGCCGATTCATTTAGAACTTCTAATTCGGGATTTTCAAGACGAGAAAGTTGATCAGCGGTGAGATTTTCTGCTCCTCTTTTATCTCGGATTTCAATATCAAACTCTTGTAAGAGTAAGATCCAACAGATTAATCTTGGTTTGGCATCTTGTTTCGAAAATAGGTATCTAAGAGCAGAATGGTCGGTATAGACCACCGTTTTTGCTAGAACGAGATATGAACGAAATTTGTCAAAAGCAAAGACAATAGCAAGGAGTTCTTTTTCAGTAGTTGTATAGTTCGTTTGTGCTCCTTGTAACATCTTACTAGCATAATATATAGGTTAAAATCGTTTTTCAATCCTTTGTCCTAAAACGGCTCCCATTGCAAAATCACTTGCATCGCACATTAGTTCAAATGGTAGATTCCAATTTGGTGTTATCATGATCGGCGCATTAGTGAGTTTCTCTTTAAGAATATTAAAAGATTTGATACATTCATCTGAAAAGATGAATGGAGCATCCTTTTCTAGGAGTTTATTCATAGGAGTGGCAATTTTAGAAAAGTCTTTTATGAAACGTCGGTAAAAACCGGCATGCCCTAGAAAACTCCTAACTCCTCTAACATTGGTGGGATGTGGAAGTTTAGCAATTACATCTACTTTAGCTCTATCCACTTCAATTCCTTCTTTTGAAATTTTATGTCCAAGAACGATGCCTTCTTTAACCATGAAATGGCATTTCTCCCAATTGAGTACTAGATTTGATTGTTCGCATCTAATAAGCATTCGTTCAAGATTAGCTAGACATGATTCAAATGTATCACCGAAGACTGAAAAGTCATCCATGAAAACTTCCATGCATTCTTCTATCATGTCGTGAAAAATCGCCATCATGCACCTTTGAAAGGTTGCAGGGGCGTTGCAAAGTCTAAATGGCATGCGTTTGTAAGCAAAAGTACCATAAGGGCACGTGAACGTGGTTTTCTCTTGATCTTCGGGTGCTATTGGAATTTGAAAATATCCGGAAAATCCATCAAGAAAACAATAGTAACTATTTTCGGCTAGCCTTTCCAACATTTGATCAATGAAAGGTAAGGGAAGGTGATCTTTTCTGGTGACGTCATTTAATTTTCTATAATCAATACATACACGCCATCCTGTTACAGTCCTAGTAGGAATAAGCTCATTTTTTCATTTGTAATGACAGTCATGCCACCCTTCTTAGGCACGCATTGAACTGGGCTTACCCATGGGCTATCAGAAATTGGATAAATTAAACCTGCATCTAGCAGTTTAATTATTTCTTTTTTAACAACATCTTGCATATTCGGATTTAGTCTTCGTTGGCGTTGCACATACGTTTTATGACCTTCTTCCATAAGGATTTTATGTGTGCAATACGAAGGACTTATTCCTTTAATATCATGAATCTTCCATGCAATGGCTGGTTTATGAGCTTTCAACACAGAAATGAGTTGTGATTTCTCATTTTCAGTAAGAGAAGACGATATTATTACAGGTAATTCAGATTCACCATGTAAATAAGCGTATTCCAAATGGTTTGGAAGTGGCTTTAACTCTAATTTCGGTGGTTCTTCTATCGATGATTTATATCGATATCTGTCTTCTTCTTTTAGCATTTGAATTTCTTCTGTTGTTGGTTCATATCCATTAGCTATAAGTGTAGCTAACATTTCAACTTCATCAATTGGTTCAGTTCCTTCTCCTAAAGAACATTCTCCTGTTCCTTGTAATTCTGGAAATTCTTCTAACAATTCTGCATGTGAGTCTATAGTTTGAATATAATAGCATGTATCATCTGCAGATTGCGGTTGTTGCATTGCTCTATCAACTGAAAAGGTAACACTCTCGTCCTCTATACTTAGGGTCAATTTCTTACCGAACACATCTATCATTGCTTTAGCCGTGTTTAAGAATGGTCTTCCTAATATGAGAGGAACTTGAGAATCTTCTTCCATATCCAGAACAATAAAATCTACTGGAAATACTAAAGTACCAACTTTAACTAGCATGTTCTCCATTATCCCTCTAGGATATTTTATTGATCGATCGGCTAGTTGTATGCTTATTCTTGTTGGTTTCAATTCTCCAAGGTCTAGTTTAGTGTATAGTGAAAACGGCATTAAATTTATACTAGCACCTAAGTCTGCCAATGCTTATATTGAACTAAGACTACCCAGAAACATGGAATTGTGAAACTTCCTGGATCAGATAGTTTTTCTGGTATCTTATTCAACAGCACTGCTGAACAATTAGCATTCATAGTAACAGCCGAGAGTTCTTCCATTTTCTTTCTATTCGAGATTAGATCTTTTAGAAATTTAGCATATCTAGGCATTCCTGAAATCACATCAATGAAAGGAAGATTTACATTTATCTGTTTAAACATATCCAAGAATTTGGATTGCTCGGCTTCAAGTTTCTCTTTCTTCATTTTACTCGGGTAAGGAAGTGGTGGTTGGTATGGTTTAACATAAGGTTTAGCCTTAACTGTGTTATCTTCATTAACCTTTTCAACTACCGGTTCTTTTTCCTTATCTTGATCAGGTTGTGGTTCTTGTGGAGTAGGAATAGCTTCATCAGAAGTTACAGGTATTTCAGGTGGTTTAAGTGTTGTACCACTTCTTGTGGTAATGGCTTTAGCTGTTTCATTCCGGGGGTTTGCATTTGTATCACTAGGTAAACTTTCCGGTTTTCTTTCACCTATTAACCTTGCTAGGTTACTTACTTCTTGTTCCAAGTTATGAATAGAAGCTTGTTGATTTCTAAATGCTTGAGCATTTTGTTCATTGGTTTGTTTCTGAGATGTGAAAAACTGCGTTTGAGTTTCAACTAGCTTTGTCATCATATCTTCTAAATTCGGCTTTTTATCATCGGTTTGTGGTGGTTTGTTTTGAAAATTAGGTCTTTGCTGGTTGTAAGTATTATTGGATACTTGTTGATTGCTAGGACCTTGTTGGTTGTTGTATGGAATATTTTGGTTATAATTCTGATTTTGATTGTAAATCGGTCTTGGCGGTTGATAATTATTCTGATAATTATTTCCAGGCCTTTGGTTTATGTATGAAATATTCTCTCTTTGTTCCATTGTTAATTCAATACTGAGACAATCTTTTGTCAAATGTGGTCCTCCACACTGCTCACAACTAATTCGTATTGAGTGAATATCCTTAGTCATCTTTTCCATTCGTCTCTCGACAGCATCTATCTTTGCGGAAATGGAATCTAAGTCATGGCTAGAATCGGCTCTAGCTGCTTTAGATGATCTAACGATATCTTTTTCTTGGTGCCACTCATGTGAGTGGGAAGCAGTGTTATCAATAATTTTGTAAGCATCAGTTTCGGTTTTCTTCATAATAGAACCACCAGCTGCTATATCGATGTCTTTCCTTGTAGTGATGTCGCATCCTTGGTAGAATATTTGTACTATTTGACAGGTGTCTAAACCATGTTGCGGACATCCTCTTAATAACTTTCCAATTCTTGTCCACGCCTCATATAGAGTTTCGTTTGGTTTCTGTGTGAACGTAACAATTTCTCCTTGAAGTCTTACGGCTTTAGATGCCGGAAAGAATTGTTTAAGAAATTTTTCAACTAAAACGTCCCATGTATCAATCGCCCCTTCAGGTAACGATTCCAACCAATCTTTGGCTTCTCCCTTTAAAGTCCAGGGAAATAACATGAGATATATCTGTTCATCCTCTACTTCTCTTATTTTAAATAGTGTGCAGATCCTATTAAAGGTACGAAGATGTTCGTTTGGATCTTCCTTCGGCGCACCACTAAATTGGCATTGATTAGTCACCATATGTAAAATTTGTCCTTTGATTTCATAATCTGGCGCATTAATGTCTGGATGAGTAATTGCGTGACCTTGGCCAGTGCGTTTAGCTCTCATTCGGTCTTCCATACTTAAAGGTTCCAGATTCTCCATAATTGAATTTGTTGAATCTGAATCACTAGAGGATTCTGATTTAATGGTTCGTTCCTCAACAATCTCTGTTTGAATGATTGGTGGTTCCGGAGGAAAATTTAATGGTTCAGGATCTATGAATCGTCCCTAAATATTCTCCGGATTCTCAATTGTGAGGTCGGGTTCAAAAAATGGATCATCGGAAATTTGAATTGGAGTACTTGGTCGACTGGATGACGAGTCTAAAGAAAAATCAACGGCGGTAATATTTGCTAAATGTCTTGATCTAGTTATAGGTGGTGAACGTACAAAAGGTGGTGAACGTCTTGCTCGGTGCATTCACTGAATATCCTATTAGTTTTTAAAAGGAAAGAAAAATTATATAAGTTATCCAATTAATAGACTTTTATGATTTTGCCCACGTTTCGAATAGCCAAAAGATGCAGCAGAGGGGCAGGATTCGTTTGGTCTCAATATAATTGAGGACTGTTTGGCTCCAATAACCCGGTCCACGTACAAATCTAACTATTACTACGAACCAGAAAATTTTGATGTCTATCAATTTAACCACTTAAAATAAATTTTCGTAATTTTAAGAAATTTAGATAAGAAGTAGAATAAAAATCTATGTCCTAAAAACTAGAATAGCGAGAAATAAGAAAGAAAAAGAGCGCGTCGAAAAAGAAAAGGGTTGAAAAATAAAAGGCATCGAAAAATAAGAAATAATAAAAAAAAATGACTTATAGAACTTAAAAACATTCGACTAACCCAACCTTATTACTATCACTAACTTAAAATTATAATCGCAAATTGAGATTACTAATTGGAGTGATAATTGATACATAGGTAAAAGGCGTCGAAAAATAAAAATAAGAAAGTAGCGCGTTGAAACTTAAAAAGGCACTAAAAACTAAAAATTAAAAGTTGCTTCTAAAAATATTAAAGCTTACAAGTAAAACTATATCCCAAATGGCAATAACTTAAAAAGAAACTAAAACTTAAAAAGGCGTCGCAAAATTCTAAAGCACCTAAATCTTAGTCTAAAGAAAAAGCACTTAAGAGATTTTACGGCAAGGCCTAAAAATCTATAAATAAAAATAACTATGGCAAAAACTAAGTTTAAAACTAAATACGAGCGAAAAATACAAATATTACGCTAAAACAATTAAAAAAGGGACAAAATATAAAAATATACTAAAAGTTGTAAAAAGTACAATTTTTATAAAAATATTATTTTTATATTATTTATTTTATAAAACTATTAATTTTACAATTTAATTAAACTAAATATATAAATTAAATAAATAACTAAACAATTAAATAAGCTAAACTTAATTAATTAAAAAGTAAAACCTAATTAGGGTTTTTAATTATTATTAATAATAATTACACCGTAATTAATGCTTGATTAGGGTTCAGTGTACCCGTGTCAGAGTGGCTCCGCGAGTCGCGGTTCTAGAAGCTGAAAAACTCCGCAAGTCGCGGGGTTCGAAATTTCAGATTAGGTGTAGGCCAAAATTCGTTCGTTTCAGTTTTTTTTATATATATTTTCTGTTTATATATTTAAATAAAATATTTATAAAAACTAAATAAAACTTATGTTTTAAAAACTAAAATAAAAATAGAAATACTTTATAATTTTATAAAAATAACAATCTAAAAAATAGATTTATATATATATTTTTTTTTCGGTTTTTTTAAAATTTTTTATATTTTAAATAAATACAAAATATTTAAATAAAACTTATATTTTTTATAAAATAAAAATAAAGAAACTTTATAAAACTTAAATATTTAACAAACTCTTAAAAATATAAATATTTTTGTTTTTCTTTTTATATTTTAGAATATTTAAAACGTATTTTTACAAAAGCGTATTTTTTTATATTAGTAAAAAATAATTTTTTTTTTTATATTAGCGTTGCGCTTCTGGCTTTTAAGCTAGATGTTCCCCGGCAGCGGCGCCAAAAATACTTGATGTCAAAGCTAAGGGGTATAAAATACTATTAAATTTTACAAGGAAATACTATTAAATACGATACAATTTTACACAAGATATTTATTTATTTAGAGAATGGATATACTTAAACCTTGCTACAACACTTATAGGCAGTGTACCTAATCGTACAGTAGTGTAGTTTTTAGTAAGTCCGGTTCGTTCCACAGGGAAAATCTTTTAATCAGAGCTTAACGCTATATTTGTTTAATTTATAAAAATACAAATATATATATAAGTAATATTATTATTATAAAGGGGGATTTTTACCGTTTAATGACCGGTTTGTCGATTTTAAAACTTTAGTCGCAGTTAAAACCAAATGTAAAATATTAAATAAATAAAAGACTTAATTTAAAGCGTAAAGTAAATAACGATAATGAAATTGCGAATAATAAAAGTGCGATAAAATAAACTTGCGATAATTAAAAAGTACGATAATTAAAAGTGCAATTAAATACAATAACAATAAATAAAAATGCGATAATTAAAGTGCAATTAAATATAAAATAAAGGAAATTAAATATGAAATAAAAGAATTATGCTTATTTAAACTTCCGTAATCATGATGTTTGACGTGTTGATTTTAGTTTTATGCCCATGGGTTAATTGTCCTTTGTCCTGGATTATTTAAAATGTCCGTCTGGTTTTTGTCCATAACAGTCCATCAGTCATAAATATAAAGTGGGAGTGTCCTCGTCAAATTATCCTTATACATGAAGTCAAATATTCCAACTAATTGGGGACTTAAACTGTAACAAGATTTTAATACTTTGTTTAATAATTACACCAGGATGTCGACTGAGTGTAACCCAAAGTTTTAATACTTTGTTAACAATTATGCCAAGTGTCCTTGTACATAATTTCACTCCTGTTTTAATAATTCTAGTGGCTATTAATCCATTCCCGTGTCCGGTTAAATGAACGATTATTCGTACATATAAATACCCCGCCCATCGTGTCCGATTGAGTGTATATGGTTATTTATAGGGACGTCCAATTGTAAATCTTTATATTAAAATTAACAAACTATCATTTAGTTAAACAAATATAAAGCCCATTAATAGTCCATAGTCTAATTTCCACAAGTGTCGTTCTTTTGTCCAAACCCCAATTATGGTACAAAGCCCAATTACCCAATTTTAATAATTAGCCCAACATCATGATTACTTCGGATTAAATAAGCATAATAATAACTTAGCTACGAGACATTAAATTAAAAAGGTTGAACATAACTTACAATGATTAAAAATAGTGTAGCGTTACACGGACAGAATTTCGACTTACACTCTTACAACATTCGCTAACATACCCTTATTATTAGAATTAAAATTAAAATTAAAATTAAAATTAAAATATAAATATAAATATATACTACGTATATAGATAGAGAGATTGATATTATGGATATTAAAAATGATCAGAATTCGTTGGGTTTTATAGGGATTTTTGAATTTGGCTGCTCCGCAACTCGCGGCATTTTTGCTCTTCAAACTCCGCGAGTCGCGGAGTTTGAAATTCCAGCTCACTCTATTTTGGCTCCTTTCTTGCCGATGGATTTTTATATAAATATAATATATATATATATATAATTTATATAATTAATTATATATTATATTATATTTATATACATAGTTAACTCGTAATTTTTAGTCTGTTGCGTCGAGCGTTGAGAGTTTACTCATGTCCCGGTTCCGGATTTTCGAACGTCCTTGCGTACAATTTAATATCTTGTACTTTGCATTTTGAATCTTGTACTCTTGTAATTTCGAGACGTTTCTTATCAATAATTGGAACCACTTTGATTGTATTTTGTACTTTTGAGCTTTTTGGACCTTTGCGTCTTCAATTCGTCGAATCTGTCTTTTGTCTTCACCTTTTATTATTTAAACGAATATCACTTTTAAATAGAACAATTGCAACTAAAAGCTTGTCTTTCTTGAGGAATAATGCTATGAAATATATGTTCGTTTTTAGCATTATCACTTTAATAATTCACTTTAATAATTCATACTTTAATAATTCACTTTAATAATTCAAAAATCTATTATAAATAGAATTCAATAGGTTTCATTATTTCATAGAAACTTGAAAATATTTTTCTATAAACTCTCTCAATCGATTTACATATATATATTTACTCCGTATTATTTCAAGAAATTATTAGTATACATAAAATATTGCGACGGAGTGCTGTCCGAGTGATTTCGAAATTGTTTTTCGAGTAGGATAGGATTAAGGAAATTTTAGGTTATAGCTATGGAGGTGATTGAGTATGGTTCATGGGTATGCTCGTGAGGTCAATATAGTGTTTATCATTTCCGTTACGTCTACGTACCTTTCCTGCAATATTGAATCTCAATATTGATACGTTCGTGAATCCGAGGCCAACCTTGCACTTGTTCAATGACGTTATATGTATTTTTACTACGAAATACAGTATGGTGAGTTTCATTTTCCTTTTTACCCTTTATATTTTTGGGACTGAGAATACATGCGCTTTTATAAATGTTTGACGAAATAGACACAAGTAATTGAAACTACATTCTATGGTTGAATTATCGAAATCGAATATGCCCCTTTTTATTAAAGTCTGGTAATCTAAGAATTAGGGAACAGACACCCTAATTGACGCGAATCCTAAAGATAGATCTATTGGGCCTAACAAACCCCATCCAAAGTACCGGATGCTTTAGTACTTCGAAATTTATATCATGTCCGAAGGAGGATCCCGGAATGATAGGGGATATTCTTATATGTATCTAATTAATGTCGGTTACCAGGTGTTCACCATATGAATGATTATTTTTGTCTCTATGCATGGGACGTATATTTATGAGAACTGGAAATGAATTTCTTGTGGTTTATTAAAATGATGGAAATAAATGATTATGATAAACTAATGAACTCACCAACCTTTTGGTTGACACTTTAAAGCATGTTTATTCTCAGGTGTTAAAGAAATCTTCCGCTGTGCATTTGCTCATTTTAAAGATATTACTTGGAGTCTTTCATAGCATATTTCGAAGAACGTTGCATTCGAGTCATTGAGTTCATCAAAGATTATTATTAAATCAATTTATAGTTGGATAGTGGATATTATGAAATGGTATGCATATCTGTCAATTTTTGATGTAAAGAAATTTTGTCTTTTAAAAACGAATGCAATGTTTGTAAAATGTGTCATATAGAGGTCAAATACCTCGCAATGTAATCAACTATTGTGAATCATTTATAATGTATATGAACGGGTCCTTTCATTCGAACTTTTAATAGGATTTGTAATCTATTTAAAATCAGAGAAGTTGAGGATGAACAGATCTATCTCATGTTGTTTCCCTGGACTTTAAAGGGAGAAGCCAAAGATTGGTTAGAATCGTTACCTGAAGGAGTGATTGACACATGGGATGTTTTAGTTGAGAAATTTCTTAAAAGATTCTTTCCAACATCTAAAGCCGTGAGACTTCAAGGAGAAATTGTTACGTTCGCTTAAAAGCCAAATGAAACATTATATGAGGCGTGGACAAGATTCGGAAAGTTGTTGAGAGGATGTCCTCAACACGGTTTAGACACTTATCAAATAGTACAAATATTCTACCAAGGTGTCGACGTCGCTACACGAAAATACATCGACACAGCAGCTGGTGGTTCCATTATGAAAAAAACTGCAACCGAAGCTCACAAGATAATTGATAATACAGCCTCCCACTCTCATGAGTGGCATCAGGAAAAAGATATCATTCGTTCATCTAAAGCGGCTAGAGCCGATTCTAGCCATGACTTTGATTCCGTTTCCGCAAAAATAGATGCTTTCGAGAGACGAATGGAAAAGATGATTAAAGATATTCACGCAATACGAATCAGTTGTGAGCAATGCGGTGGACCACACTTAACGAAAGATTGTCACATTGAACAAACGATGGAACAACGTGAGAATGTTTCCTACATGAACCAAAGGCCGAGAAATAATTATCAAAATAATTATCAACCGCCAAGGCCAAACTTCAATCGAAATCAAAACATTCTTTACAATCCAAATGGACCCAACAATAACTCGTATAACCAACAAGGTCCGAATAACTAATCAACTCAAAACAACACTTTCAATCAACAAAGACCTGGCTTATATAAACCACCACAACAAACCGAAGAGAAAAAGCCAAATCTAGAAGAAATGATGGCAAAGCTAATGGAATCTCAAACACAATTTATTACATCTCAAACCCAAAAAAATTAGAGGTTTGATCAGTAATTAAGAACTCAACAAGCTTCCATTTTGAATCTAGAAAAATACGTAGGTACTCTTGCTAGCATGATGAGTGAGAGGGAACAAGGAAAGCTACCGAGTAATACCGAAGTAAATCCTCGGAATGAGAATGTTATTATGGTGTCAACGAATTCTGAAAAACCAGCATCAGAAGATGGGAAGGTTTTAGATGTGAGCAACGATGAAGAAGTTACACCACCACCACCACCCGAGTATGTAAAGCCAGTGGTGGCACCCTACAGACCACCCATCCCGTTTCCAAGAAAAGGAGTTGAGTATGAGCAAGTAATAGGTAATAAAGTTTGTGATACTGATGTTATGCGAGGTGTATATGAAATAGCTTATATTTTACTAGGAAAAACTATTAAATACGATAAAATTTTACACAAGATATTTATTTATTTATTTATAGAATGGATATACTTAAACCTTGCTACAACACTTATAGGCAGTGTACCTAATCGTACAGTAGTGTAGTGGTGTTAAAGCTAAGGGGTATAAAATACTATTAAATTTTAGCAGAAAATACTATTAAATACGATACAATTTTACACAAGATATTTATTTATTTATAGAATGGATATACTTAAACCTTGCTACAACACTTATAGGCAGTGTACCTAATCGTACAGTAGTGTAGTTTTTAGTAAGTCCGGTTCGTTCCACAGGGAAATCTTTAAACAAAGCTCAACGCTATATTAGTTTACTTTTATAAAAATACAAATATATATATAAGTAATATTATTATTATAAAGGGGGGTTTTTACCGTTTAATGACCGGTTTGTCGATTTTAAGACTTTAGTCGCAGTTAAAACCTAATGTAAAATATAAAATAAATACAAGACTTTAAATTAAAGCGTAAAGTAAATAACGATAATGAAATTGCGAATAATAAAAGTGCGATAAAATAAAATTGCGATAATTAAAAAGTACGATAATTAAAAGTGCGATTAAATAACAATAAATAAAAGTGCGATAATTAGAAGTGCAATTAAATATAAAATAAAGGAAATTAAATATGAAATAAAAGAATTATGCTTATTTAAACTTCCGTAATCATGATGTTTGACGTATTGATTTTAGTTTTATGCCCATGGGTTAATTGTCCTTTGTCCTGGATTATTTAATATGTCCGTCTGGATTTTGTCCATAACAGTCCATCAGTCATAAATATAAAGTGCGAGTGTCCTCTTCAAATTATCCTTATATCCGAAGATAAATATTCCAACTAATTGGGGATTCGAATTGTAACAAGGTTTTAATACTTTGTTTAATGAATACACCAGGTTATCGACTGCGTGTAAACCAAGGTTTTACTACTTTGTTAACAATTACACCAATTACCCTTGAATGTAATTTCACCCCTGTTTTAATTATTCTAGTGGCTATTAATCCATTCCCGTGTCCGGTTAAATGAACGATTATTCGTACATATAAATACCCCGCCCATCGTGTCCGATTGAGTGTATATGGTAATTTATAGGGACGCCCAATTGTAAATCTTTATATTAACATTAACAAATTATCATTTAGTTAAACAAATATAAAGCCCATTAATAGCCCATAGTCTAATTTCCACAAGTGTCGTTCTTTTGTCCAAACCCCAATTATGGTACAAAGCCCAATTACCCAATTTTAGTAATTAGCCCAACATCATGATTACTTCGTTTTAAATAAGCATAATAATAACTTAGCTACGAGACATTAATATAAAAAGGTTGAACATAACTTACAATGATTAAAAATAGCGTAGCGTTACACGGACAGAATTTCGACTTACACCCTTACAACATTCGCTAACATACCCTTATTATTAGAATTAAAATTAAAATTAAAATATAAATTATATATATATATATATATATATAAGTTTTACGTATGAAGAGGAAGAAAAAGATATGAAATTTGATCAGAATTCGGTTTGCTTTATAGCCAGAGTAGAATTTTAGGGCTCCGCGACTCGCGGCAAAAACCCCTTCAATCTCCGCGAGTCGCGGAGATAGTATTTACAGCTCAGTCCTTGGAGTTTTCTCTGCCGACGGTTTTTTATATATAAATATATATATATATAATTAATATAATTAATTATATATTATATTATATTTATATACATAGTTAACTTGTAATTTTTAGTCCGTTGCGTCGAGCGTTAAGAGTTGACTCTGGTCCCGGTTCCGGATTTTCGAACGTCCTCGCGTACAATTTAATATCTTGTACTTTGTGTTTTGAATTTTGTACTTTTGTAATTTCGAGATGTTTCTTATCAACAATTGGAACCTTTTTGATTGTCTTTTGTACTTTTGAGCTTTTTGGTCGTTTGCGTCTTCAATTCGTCGAATCTGTCTTTTGTCTTCACCTTTTATTATTTAAACGAATATCACTTGTAAATAGAACAATTGCAACTAAAAGCTTGTCTTTCTTGAGGAATAATGCTATGAAATATATGTTCATTTTTAGCATTATCAAATATTCCCACACTTGAGCGTTGCTTGTCCTCAAGCAATATCGTTTTGAAATACTAGAATCACTTCTTTATTCTTCACACTTTGTACATCAGTGATTTCTATACGGCGGTATAAACAATGGTAGTAACGATATGGTTTACAGTCCCACATGACTATAAAAATTTAGATCCATTAAGGAAATTGGATCTTTATGAAAACATTTGATCTTTTGAAAATTAAATCTAGTTTTTACCCTAGATAAGTTTTCCAGAATAACCCTTTACCGGTGTTTGCAAAATATTTTTGTGGGTTTGGTGGGTTTCAGATTTGAAAATTTTAGCTCAAAACTTGCGGTTTTGTGTCACCCACTTGCTAACCTTGTATTAGGAAAGCAACACGTCCAGTTTACTTGTTCCGTATATTACCTTTCGGCAAACTACCGTCCGGTTGTAAAGGAAAGCGTTGAACAAGCAACTGTTAAGGCAATGTCTCGTGACATGCTTTTGATTATGGTCTATAACGTGTCGGACGCAATTACTATCCTTGGTAGGAGCAATAGTAAAGCTCACCCTTATAATTTTTCGGTCTGGCACAAGGTCCTGTCTTTGACCATGCTATGCAACCACCGTTCTTACGGTTGACACCCGATTTGGTTCAGGTGACCTAATGAATTCAAGGTGAATTTCTTAGGATTTTACGTTCAATGGTAATGAACGCATTGAAAATGGTTTTTCAGAAAACAAATCGGTTTGTATTTTTGATCAAAATATTTTCTCGTTCAAGCTCGAGTTTAGATATCATCGAATTCCATGAGTTTGTAATTCTCAATCTTTAAGGTCAATCTCAAGGATTGAGTAATATCAGGCTTAAAAGCTGATTTTTAATCTTTAAGGAGATTATCCTTTCTGGGGATCTGATTCATTAGTCTTATCCAGCTAATTTGCATGGTGCCCCCCCATTGTACGAGATAAATCCTTCTCATGGTTAGGATAAATCTGACCACTTGGCGACCCTGTTTAATTCTGAGGTCCGTGGATTTCCTGCTGATTTTAGTGATGACTTTTCTAGATTTTTCGTCAACCTACAGCTGGTCTGGACGACAACTTCATGACCTAAATCAAGAAGCGCGTTTCTTTTTAGGAAGACTTTACTTCCTTTTAATGATGGAATTGATTCATCGTGTAGATCCATCTCTTCTTTTCTTTTATTGGGTAAAACAGTTTAGTTTAGTTCAAAGCAAAAGTATTTTCAGTTATTGGTTACAGATATATGTGACATATGTTTAAAATAATTTGGTAAATTTTCCCACACTTGGCTTTTATTTTCCTTTTTATCGTCCTCTATTCCATTTTAAATGAATTTTAACATTTTAGTTTGTTTCTCAATTTATCTCCTTTCCGAGGTAACAATAATTTCGGTGTTAAAACCTAGTTTTATCGTTCATAAATATGTATAAACATGATTTGAATTCATTTAATTGAAAATTTTTACTAGAATTGGGTAGTCAGTATATAAGACTAGGGCTGTTCTTTTTTATCAGAGAGCACTAGATTCTAATACAACTACTGCTTTACTAGTATTTTTAATGGTAACCAAGTGTATAAAGTAAAAAATTTTAAAATCCGAAAGAATTTAACCCCTTCCCACACTTAAGATCTTGCAATGCCCTCATTTGCAAGAAATCAGTAACAATTTAAATTATTGAGGGTGATTTGTGTGAAAATGATTAAATTTTTACCAAAGTTTCCAAATATATTGGCGTTTGTTTGCTGAATGATAAATGGTGCACATCATTTGTTCATTCCGTCTTGTTGTTATTTCACATATATTTTGCATCTTGTCGTCAAAATTAGTTGCTTTTGCTGAACTTAATGCCAGTCTTTGAAAATGCGTTGTTTTACCCTGTTGTGTACATAAGATAAACTGCAAACATATATACATATTTTTGAAGTTTGGTATATTACCCCACATTCAAAAATTATTAAAATCTAAGAATAAAAGTTAGACAATTATAAAAATGATTACAATATTAACAAAAATATTAAATGTATCAATAATTACAAATTACAAAATAATAAAAAAAAAAAAAAATAATAAGTAAACTAAGGATGATATTGGTACCAATAGGGGTTCCAGGCATAACCATAAGTGCTATAGAATGCTTCGGCAGGGTCATACGTAGGATATGGTGGCTGCATCTCTATCGACCAAGGAGGGAAGACGGGTTTCGGTGTAGGAATATAGTTTCTACCTATATGTTGGCAATGCGCTATGATCTGGTTCTGATGAACTTGCCAATCTTCAAATGCTCTCTGTCTAGCATTTTCGTATTCCTGAGAAGCTATAAACCTATGCATTTCTTGCATCTCATTCCCCCCTCCTACATTACCTTGCTCCTGGTTTCTCTCCACCTGTGGATGTCTACCATGGTATCGTACTGCGGCGTTATTTCGTCGCTTCAAAACTTTCGCACCATGGTATACATTTAAACCTATAGTGTCGCGGGGTTCCGGCTCTTCTAGTAATAATCCCCCCCGACTTATATCCACACCGAGATATTCACCAATCAAAGTAATAAAAATACCACCTCCTATTATGCTATGTGGACGCATCCCCCGAACCATAGCTGATAAATAATAACCCACACAATATGGTATACTTACAGCGCTCTGTGGGTCTCGAATACACATATGGTAAAACAAATCTTGTTCATTTACCTTTTCTTTGTTTTTACCCCTTTGTGTAATCGAATTAGCTAAAAACCTATGTATTACTCTTAATTCGGCTCTATCTATATCCAAATAAGAGTAGTTTCCCCCTTTGAAACGGTGATGGCTTGTCATTTGACTCCACACACCGTGTGTATCAAAATTCTCATCTATCTTTCTACCGTTTAGTATCAATCCTCTACAATCGGCAGACGCTAACTCCTCAGGCGTATATATACGTAAAGCCTGAGCCATGTCCAGTAAAGACATGTGGCGCATCGAACCGCCTAACAAAAATCTAATAAAAGAACGATCGGTTAAACTAGCTACCCGATCATTCAACTCTATACTACATAACAACTCTTCACACCATACTTTATATACAGGTCTGCGTATGGTGAATAAACATATCCAGTCATTAAAAGAAGAATTACCATACCTCTGTACAAGTAATTCCCTAATTGGCCCGGCCAATTCTACAGCTTCTAAGGGTCCCCATTCTATGACCCTCGGTACCTCAACAACCTTAGAGTGAAGAGTATGCAAACCCCGTTGATATTTTGGATAATCTATCCAAAGTCTATCAAATCTCAGGTTCGGGTGCAACTCTTCCAAATGCATATCGGAAAAGGTCATGACTGGATGAGGTACATCCTGCTTGTAGTAGTTATCTACCTCCTGTTGTTCCAAATTCTCAGCAGGAGCATGGCGGGCTTGGGATGAAGATTCACCCCTTTCATTCTTTCTCCTGAAGGGGTTGAGACTACTGAATCTAGGCATAATTGTTGTGAAGTTTTGCAAGAAATTTGGTGAAAAATGATGAATTTTTGAGAGGGTTTTGGAGTAAGTTCGTGTTTGTGTATGTGTGTTGTGAAAAAGAGCAGCTCGACTGAATAAATTGATCCTGACCAGATTTCTTTATCCATGCGAGTCGCATGGCTTCCTGCCCATCCCCATGCGACTCGCATGGGGGTATTTTCCAGGTTTTTTTTTTTAATTTTTTTTTTTTTATAAAAACCTTATACTTTTAAAACATAAAATTTAATAAAATTTTAAAAATTTTGTTTCTTTTTAAGACGAGGTCGTTTCGGGACGATGCCCTAGTCCGTCCTTCGACAAAATTTTAAAATTTTGTCATTTTCAAGCGATTGTTTTAAAAGCTTAGATTTTTGGATTTTTTAATTTTTTTGGCATACTTTAAATCAAAAAGATTAAAAATAATGATAATAAAAGTTCTCGTCCCTCCCTCGGGTAAAGCAATTTCGGTTCAAAGACCTAGTCTTCAACTTACGACGAATTTTAAAAATCATATTCTTAACTTAATGAGATAAAGTAAATTTTTGTTTTTAAATTCACACAACTTAAATATAAAATTCAAAATTAATATTAAAAATTCACACCAAACTTAATTTAAAAATTCATAAATTCATATCAAACTTATATTAATTTTTCAAATATTTACAATTTTAAATATATTGTTTTTACAGAGTTTATAATATTAATTTAAGATTTATATATCAATTTTAAAAATATGGTAAAAATAAAATTAAAAATCTTTTTGTCTTTTTATCCCACTTTAATCAATCAAATATTATCAAAAATATGCGCCCCTCTTTTCGGTAAAGTAATTTCGGTTCCAAGACCTAATTTAACTCATGACGAATTTTTGAAATATTTTGGGTTGATTGATTAAAGATATTTATACCTTAAGAATAAACGTTAAATTTCGCAGTGATGTAATAAATTTTTGAATGATATCAATAATTTCGGTCGCCAAACCTAATTTTATTTAATACCAATTTAATACTTTTTAGCGAACAAATTAGCGTTTATTATCAAAAGGTTAAAAATAAAAATAAAAATAAAAACTGTACAGACATACCTGTGAAATAGATTTCTTAGTTATATGATCTATTCCATTCATAAGATAGTCGGTTTAATTGGTTTTCCATGGCTGCATAGGCGTAACCTCAAGCATTCAGTGTCTTTTCTTCTAAACATATGAACGGTCCGTCTCTGCATAAAGTAACAAATTCGGTATTTGAATAGGTTTGATTATTTGAACATTTACCTCCATGTGACCATTTTCCGCATTTGTGACATCTTTCTAAGTGTCGTGCTCTTCTTTTCGCTGCGGATTTTGATTTTCCTTTACCAAATTGTAACTTATTATCTTCGCATCTGGATCCTTTTCTAACTCCGTCCATTCTTTCTCTGATTACTGATACTAATTCGCTCGGTAGTATGTCATTATTTCTTTTAGTGATCAAAGCGTGTAGCATTAGACCATGGTTTAGTTCACAGGCAGTCTTCATTTTGTAAAAACCTAAAAAAAATAAAAATTCAGAATGGGGGGAGAAGACTAGTTCTTTAGGGTCTGCTAGGGAAAGACCATACGTGTTCCATTTTCGAGAACTACACGAAAACAAACAATCTAATTCTAACAGAAATACATATTATCCTTTAAAGACTTGATTCTCCCCACATTTAGTTAGCTGTGGTGTCGAAATTGTGATTAACTTCGTTGTCGACTTCCATCGGACCATGTATGTAATGTTTAACTCTGTGACCATTAACTTTAAATTCTATCCCATTTGAATTTATTAATTCTATCGTTCCGTATGGGAAAACTCTTTTGACTATGAATGGCCCAGACCATCTTGATTTCAATTTTCCAGGAAATAGCTTGAATCGTGAATTGAAAAGAAGAACTCTATCTCCTTCTTTAAATTCTTTTGAACTTCTGATTCTTTTATCATGCCATTTCTTCGTTCTTTCTTTATAGATTAACGAATTTTCGTATGCTTCATGTCTTAATTCTTCTAATTCATTTAGTTGACTTAATCGTAGACGTCCGGCTTCATGTAAATCAAGATTACATGTCTTCAAAGCCCAAAATGCTTTGTGTTCAATTTCTACTGGAAGATGACATGCTTTTCCATAAACAAGTCTAAAAGGTGTGGTTCCAATTGGAGTTTTGTAGGCTGTTCTAAAAGCCCAGAGTGCATCCTCCAATTTAATGGACCATTCCTTCGAATTTGATCCTACGGTTTTCTCTAGAATACGTTTTAAAGCTCGGTTGGTATTTTCAACTTGTCCACTTGTTTGTGGATGATATGCGGTGGAGATTTTATGAGTTACTCCATATCTTTTAAGAACTTTTTCAAGTTGATTATTACAGAAATGAGTACCTCGATCACTTATTAAAGCTTTTGGTGTTCCAAACCTTGCAAAAAGACGTTTTAAAAAATTGACTACAACTCGTGCATCGTTAGTTGGGAGAGCTTGTGCTTCCGCCCATTTAGATACATAATCAATGGCTACGAGTATATATAGATTATTATGAGATTTTGGAAATGGACCCATAAAGTCAATACCCCAAATGTCAAATACTTCACATACTTGGATGACATTTTGTGGCATTTCATCACGTTGACTTATTTTTCCGGCCCTTTGACATGCATCACAGGATTTGCAAAGAAGGTGTGCGTCTTTGTAAATTGTAGGCCAATAGAATCCAGCTTCATAAACTTTTCTTGCTGTTAGTTGAGGCCCATAATGCCCTCCTGTTGGTCCTGTGTGACAATGGTTTAAAATTTTACTAGCTTCATCTCCAAATACACATCGGCGTATTATTCCATCGGGACAACTTTTAAACAAATGTGGATCTTCCCAGAAATAGTGTTTTATATCACTGAAGAATTTCTTTCGTCTTTGGTACGATAATCCTTTTTCAAGGAATCCACAAACTAAGTAGTTTGCATAGTCTGCAAACCATGGGATTTCTTTATAATCTATCTTCAATAGATATTCATCAGGAAAGTTGTCTTGTATGGCCGATTCATTCAGAACTTCTAATTCGGGATTTTCAAGACGAGAAAGATGATCAGCGGCGAGATTTTCTGCTCCTCTTTTATCTCGGATTTCAATATCAAACTCTTGTAAGAGTAAGATCCAACAGATTAATCTTGGTTTAGCATCTTGTTTTGAAAATAGGTATCTAAGAGCAGAATGGTCGGTATAGACCACCGTTTTTGCTAGAACGAGATATGATCGAAATTTGTCAAAAGCAAAGACAATAGCAAGGAGTTCTTTTTCAGTAGTTGTATAGTTCGTTTGTGCTCCTTGTAATGTCTTACTAGCATAATATATAGGTTGAAATCGTTTTTCAATCCTTTGTCCTAAAACGGCTCCCATTGCAAAATCACTTGCATTGCACATTAGTTCAAATGGTAGATTCCAATTTGGTGTTATCATGATCGGTGCATTAGTGAGTTTTTCTTTAAGAATATTAAAAGATTTTATACACTCATCTGAAAAGATGAATGGCGCATCCTTTTCTAGGAGTTTATTCATAGGAGTGGCAATTTTAGAAAAATCTTTTATGAAACGTCGGTAAAAACCGGCATGCCCTAGAAAACTCCTAACTCCTCTAACATTTGTGGGATGTGGAAGTTTAGCAATTACATCTACTTTAGCTCTATCCACTTCAATTCCTTCTTTTGAAATTTTATGTCCAAGAACGATGCCTTCTTTAACCATGAAATGGCATTTCTCCCAATTAAGTACTAGATTTGATTTTTCGCATCTAATTAGCATTCGTTCCAGATTAACTAGACATGATTTAAATGTATCACCGAAGACTGAAAAGTCATCCATGAATACTTCCATGCATTCTTCTATCATGTCATGAAAAATCGCCATCATACACCTTTGAAAGGTTGCAGGGTCGTTACAAAGTCCAAATGGCATGCGTTTGTAAGCAAAAGTACCATAAGGGCACGTGAATGTGGTTTTCTCTTGATCTTCGGGTGCTATTGGAATTTGAAAATATCCGGAAAATCCATCTAGAAAACAATAGTAACTATTTCCGGCTAATCTTTCCAACATTTGATCTATGAAAGGTAAGGGAAAGTGATCTTTTCTGGTGGCGTCATTTAATTTTCTATAATCAATACATACACGCCATCCTGTTACAGTCCTAGTAGGAATAAGCTCATTTTTCTCATTTGTAATGACAGTCATGCCACCCTTCTTAGGTACGCATTGAACTGGGCTTACCCATGGACTATCAGAGATTGGATAAATTAAACCTGCATCTAGCAGTTTAATAATCTCTTTCTTAACTACATCTTGCATATTAGGATTTAGTCTTCTTTGGCGTTGCACATACGTTTTATGACCTTCTTCCATAAGGATTTTATGTGTGCAATACGAAGGACTTATTCCTTTAATATCATGAATTTTCCATGCAATGGCTGGTTTATGAGCTTTCAACACAGAAATGAGTTGTGATTTCTCATTTTCAGTAAGAGAAGACGATATTATTACAGGTAATTCAGATTCACCATGTAAATAAGCGTATTCCAAATGGTTTGGAAGTGGCTTTAACTCTAATTTCGGAGGTTCTTCTATCGATGATTTGTATCGATATCTGTCTTCTTCTTTTAGCATTTGAATTTCTTCTGTTGTTGGTTCATATCCATTAGCTATAAGTGTAGCTAACATTTCAGCTTCATCAATTGGTTCATTACCTTCTCCTAAAGAACATTCTCCTGTTCCTTGTAATTCTGGAAATTCTTCTAATAATTCTGCATGTGCATCTATAGTTTGAATATAATAACATGTATCATCTGCAGATTGTGGTTGTTGCATTGCTCTATCAACTGAAAAGGTAACACTCTCATCCTCTATACTTAGGGTCAGTTTCTTACCGAACACGTCTATCATTGCTTTAGCCGTGTTTAAGAATGGTCTTCCTAATATGAGAGGAACTTGAGAATCTTCTTCCATGTCCAAAACAACAAAATCTACTGGAAATACTAAAGTACCAACTTTAACTAGCATGTTCTCCATTATCCCTCTAGGATATTTTATTGATCGATCGGCTAGTTGTATGCTTATTCTGGTTGGTTTCAATTCTCCAAGGTCTAGTTTAGCGTATAGTGAATACGGCATTAGATTTATACTAGCACCTAAGTCTGCCAATGCTTCTATTGAACTAAGACTACCCAGAAAACATGGAATTGTGAAACTTCCTGGATCAGATAATTTTTCTGGTATCTTATTCAATAGCACTGCTGAACAATTAGCATTCATAGTAACAGCCGAGAGTTCTTCCATTTTCTTTCTATTTGAGATTAGATCTTTCAAGAATTTGGCATATCTAGGCATTCCTGAAATCACATCAATGAAAGGAAGATTTACATTTATCTGTTTAAACATATCTAAGAATTTGGATTGCTCGGCTTCAAGTTTTTCTTTCTTCATTTTACTCGGGTAAGGAAGTGGTGGTTGGTATGGTTTAACATAAGGTTTATCCTTAACTGTGTTATTTTCATTAACCTTTTCAACTACCGGTTCTTTTTCCTTATCTTGATCAGGTTGTGGTTCTTGTGGAGTAGGAATAGTTTCATCAGAAGTTACAGGTATTTCAGGTGATTTAAGTGTTGTACCACTTCTTGTGGTAATAGCTTTAGCTGTTTCATTCCTGGGGTTAGCATTTGTATCACTAGGTAAACTTCCCGGTTTTCTTTCACCTATTAACCTTGCTAGGTTACTTACTTCTTGTTCCAGATTTTGAATAGAAGCTTGTTGATTTCTAAATGCTTGAGCATTTTGTTCATTGGTTTGTTTTTGAGATGTGAAAAACTGCGTTTGAGTTTCAACTAGCTTCGTCATCATATCTTCTAAATTCGGCTTTTTATCATCGGTTTGTTGTGGTGGTTTGTTTTGAAAATTTGGTCTTTGCTGATTGTAAGTATTATTGGATACTTGTTGATTGCTAAGACCTTGTTGGTTGTTGTATGGAATATTTCGGTTATAATTCTGGTTTTGATTGTAAATCGGTCTTGGCGGTTGATAATTATTCTGATAATTATTTCCAGGCCTTTGGTTTATGTATGAAATATTCTCTCTTTGTTCCATTGTTAATTCAATACTGAGACAATCTTTTGTCAAATGTGGTCCTCCACACTGCTCACAACTAATTCGTATAGCATGAATATCTTTAGTCATCTTTTCCATTCGTCTCTCGAAAGCATCTATCTTTGCCGAAATGGAATCTAAGTCATGGCTAGAATCGGCTCTAGCTGCTTTAGATGATCTAATGATATCTTTTTCTTGGTGCCACTCATGTGAGTGGGAAGCAGTATTATCAATAATTTTGTAAGCATCAGTTTCGGTTTTCTTCATAATAGAACCACCAGCTGCTATATCTATGTCTCTTCTTGTAGTGATGTCGCATCCTTGGTAGAATATTTGTACTATTTGGCAGGTGTCTAAACCATGTTGCGGACATCCTCTTAACAACTTTCCATATCTTGTCCACGCCTCATATAGAGTTTCATTTGGCTTCTGTGTGAACGTAACAATTTCTGCTTGAAGTCTTACGGCTTTAGATGCAGGAAAAAATTGTTTAAGAAATTTGTCAACTAAAACATCCCATGTATCAATCGCCCCTTCAGGTAACGATTCCAACCAATCTTTGGCTTCTCCCTTTAAAGTCCAGGGAAATAACATGAGATATATCTGTTCATCCTCTACTTCTCGGATTTTAAATAGTGTGCAGATCCTATTAAAGGTACGTAGATGTTCATTTGGATCTTCCTTCGGCGCACCACTAAATTGGCATTGATTAGTCACCATGTGTAGAATTTGTCCTTTGATTTCATAATCTGGCGCATTAATGTCTGGATGAGTAATTGCGTGACCTTGGCCAGTGCGTTTAGCTCTCATTCGGTCTTCCATACTTAAAGGTTCCAGATTCTCCATAATTGAATTTGTTGAATCGGTATCACTAGATGCTTCAGATTTAATGGTTCGTTCCTCAACAATCTCTGTTTGAATGATTGGTGGTTCCGGAGGAAAGTTTAATGGTTCAGGATCTATGAACCGTTCCTGAATATTTTCCGGATTCTCAATTGTGAGGTCGGGTTCAAAAAATGGATTGTCGGAAATTTGAACTGAAGTACTTGGTCGACTGGATGACGATTCTAAAGAAAAATCAACGGCGGTTATATTTGTTAAACGATGTCTTGATCGAGTTACAGGTGGTGAACGTACAAAAGGTGATGAACGTCTTGCTCGGTGCATTCACTGAATATCCTATTAGTTTTTAAAAAGGAAAGAAAAATTATAATAAGTTATCCAATCAATAGACTTTTCTGATTTTGCCCACGTTTCGAATAGCCAAAAGATGCAGCAGAGGGGCAGGATTCGTTTGGTCTCAATATAATTGAGGACTGTTTGGCTCCAATAACCCGGTCCACGTACAAATCCAACTATTACTACGAACCAGAAAATTTTGATGTCTATTAATTTAACCACTTAAAATAAATTTTCGTAATTTTAAGAAATTTAGATAAGAAGTAGAAAAAATTCTAAGTCCTAAAAACTAGAATGGCGAGAAATAAGAGAGAAAAAGAGTTCGTCGCAAAAGGTCGAAAAAGAAAAATGGTTGAAAAATAAAAGGTGACGGAAAAATAAAAGAAACTTATAAAAACTTAAAAATACTTAACTAATTTAACCTTATTACTACAACTAACTTAAAATTATAATCGCAAATTGATATTACTAATTGGAATGATAATTGATACATAGTAAAAGGTCTAAAAATATTAAAGCTTACAGGAGAAACTAAATCCCAAATGGAAATAACTTAAAAAGAAACTAAAACTTAAAAAGGCGTCGCAAAATTCTAAAGCACCTAAATCTTAGTTTAAAGAAAAAGCACTTAAGGAATTCTACGGCAAAGCCTAAAAATCTAGGAGTAAAAATAACTATAGCAAAAACTAAGTTTAAAATTAAATATGAGCTAAAAATACAAAAATTACGCTACAACGATTAAAAAGGGACAAAATATAAAAATATACAAAAAGTTGTACAAAGTACAATTTTTATAAAAATATTATTTTTATATTATTTATTTTATTAAACTATTAATTTTACAATTTTAATAAAACTAATTAAACAAAATACATAAATTAAATAAAAAGTAAAAATAAAACTAAAACTAATAATAATAATAATAATTAGGTTAAATAATAATTATAATTAATAATATCCCGTAATTAATGCAGTTTTAGGGTTTCTGTTCGCGTGTCAGAGTATCTCCGCGAGTCGCGGCAATTAAAGAAGAAAACCCCACGAGTCGCGGGGTTCAGAAATTCTGTTGACAGCTTTCAATTTTTTACGCGTTTTTCTTTATTTTTTTTTTATTTTATGTTTTCTGTTTTTTTAAATAAATAAAAGATTTTAAAATAAAACTTATATTTTTATAAACTAAAATAGAAATAAAGAAACTTATAAAACTTAAATATTTAACAAAATCTTAAAAATGCTTATATTTTTGTTTTTTGTTTTTTATATTTTTCAATAATTAAAACGTATTTTTACAAAAACGAATTTTAATAAAAGTAACTAAAAAATCTTTTTTTTTTTTTTTATTAGCGTTGCGCTTCCGGCTTTTAAGATAGGTTCCCCGGCAGCGGCGCCAAAAATACTTGGTGTTAAAGCTAAGGGGTATAAAATACTATTAAATTTTAGCAGAAAATACTATTAAATACGATACAATTTTACACAAGATATTTATTTATTTATAGAATGGATATACTTAAACCTTGCTACAACACTTATAGGCAGTGTACCTAATCGTACAGTAGTGTAGTTTTTAGTAAGTCCGGTTCGTTCCACAGGGAAATCTTTAAACAAAGCTCAACGCTATATTAGTTTACTTTTATAAAAATACAAATATATATATAAGTAATATTATTATTATAAAGGGGGGTTTTTACCGTTTAATGACCGGTTTGTCGATTTTAAGACTTTAGTCGCAGTTAAAACCTAATGTAAAATATAAAATAAATACAAGACTTTAAATTAAAGCGTAAAGTAAATAACGATAATGAAATTGCGAATAATAAAAATGCGATAAAATAAAATTGCGATAATTAAAAAGTACGATAATTAAAAGTGCGATTAAATAACAATAAATAAAAGTGCGATAATTAGAAGTGCAATTAAATATAAAATAAAGGAAATTAAATATGAAATAAAAGAATTATGCTTATTTAAACTTCCGTAATCATGATGTTTGACGTATTGATTTTAGTTTTATGCCAATGGGTTAATTGTCCTTTGTCCTGGATTATTTAATATGTCCGTCTGGATTTTGTCCATAACAGTCCATCAGTCATAAATATAAAGTGCGAGTGTCCTCGTCAAATTATCCTTATATCCGAAGATAAATATTCCAACTAATTGGGGATTCGAATTGTAACAAGGTTTTAATACTTTGTTTAATGAATACACCAGGTTATCGACTGCGTGTAAACCAAGGTTTTACTACTTTGTTAACAATTACACCAATTACCCTTGAATGTAATTTCACCCCTGTTTTAATTATTCTAGTGGCTATTAATCCATTCCCGTGTCCGGTTAAATGAACGATTATTCGTACATATAAATACCCCGCCCATCGTGTCCGATTGAGTGTATATGGTAATTTATAGGGACGCCCAATTGTAAATCTTTATATTAACATTAACAAATTATCATTTAGTTAAACAAATATAAAGCCCATTAATAGCCCATAGTCTAATTTCCACAAGTGTCGTTCTTTTGTCCAAACCCCAATTATGGTACAAAGCCCAATTACCCAATTTTAGTAATTAGTCCAACATCATGATTACTTCGTTTTAAATAAGCATAATAATAACTTAGCTACGAGACATTAATATAAAAAGGTTGAACATAACTTACAATGATTAAAAATAGCGTAGCGTTACACGGACAGAATTTCGACTTACACCCTTACAACATTCGCTAACATACCCTTATTATTAGAATTAAAATTAAAATTAAAATATAAATTATATATATATATATAAGTTTTACGTATGAAGAGGAAGAAAAAGATATGAAATTTGATCAGAATTCGGTTTGCTTTATAGCCAGAGTAGAATTTTGGGGCTCCGCGACTCGCGGCAAAAACCCCTTCAATCTCCGCGAGTCGCGGAGATAGTATTTACAGCTCAGTCCTTGGAGTTTTCTCTGCCGACGGTTTTTTATATATAAATATAATATATATATAATTAATATAATTAATTATATATTATATTATATTTATATACATAGTTAACTTGTAATTTTTAGTCCGTTGCGTCGAGCGTTAAGAGTTGACTCTGGTCCCGGTTCCGGATTTTCGAACGTCCTCGCGTACAATTTAATATCTTGTACTTTGTGTTTTGAATCTTGTACTTTTGTAATTTCGAGATGTTTCTTATCAACAATTGGAACCTTTTTGATTGTCTTTTGTACTTTTGAGCTTTTTGGTCGTTTGCGTCTTCAATTCGTCGAATCTGTCTTTTGTCTTCACCTTTTATTATTTAAACGAATATCACTTGTAAATAGAACAATTGCAACTAAAAGCTTGTCTTTCTTGAGGAATAATGCTATGAAATATATGTTCGTTTTTAGCATTATCATGTAGTTTTTAGTAAGTCCGGTTCGTTCCACAGGGAAATCTTTTAAACAAAGCTTAACGCTATATTAGTTTTAATTTATAAAAATACAAATATATATAAGTAATATTATTATTATAAAAAGGGTGGTTTTTACCGTTTAATTATCGGTTTGTCGATTTTTAAAACTTTTAGTCGCAGTTAAAACCTAATGTAAAATATTAAATAAATAAAAGACTTAATTTAAAGCGTAAAGTAAATAACGATAATGAAATTGCGATAAATAAAAGTGCGATAAAATAAACTTGCGATAATTAAAATGTACGATAATTAAAAGTGCAATTAAATACAATGAAAATAAATAAAAGTGCAATAATTAGAAGTGCAATTAAATATGAAAATAAAGGAATTATACTTATTTAAACTTCCGTAATCATGATGTTTGACGTGTTGATTTTAGTTTATTCCCATGGGTTAATTGTCCTTTGTCCTGGATTATTTAATATGTCCGTCTGGTTTTTGTCCATAACAGTCCATCAGTCATAAATATAAAGTGCGAGTGTCCTCGTCAAATTATTCTTATATCCGAAGTCAAATATTCCAACTAATTGAGGACTTAAACTGTAACAAGGTTTTAATACTTTGTTTAATAATTACACCAGGTTATCGACTGCGTATAACCCAAGGTTTTAATACTTTGTTAACAATTATGCCAAGTGTCCTTGTACATAATTTCACCCCTGTTTTAATAATTCCATAGACTATTAATCCATTCCCGTGTCCGGTTAAATGAACGATTATTCGTACATATAAATATCCCGCCCATCGTGTCCGATCGAGTGTATATGGTTATTTATAGGTACATCCAATTGTAAACCTTTATATTAAAATTAACAAACTATCATTTAGTTAAAAAAATATAAAGCCCATTAATAGCCCATAGTCTAATTTCCACAAGTGTCGTTCTTTTGTCCAAACTCCAATTATGGTACAAAGCCCAATTACCCAATTTTAGTAATTAGTCCAACATCATGATTACTTTGGTATTAAATAAGCATAATAATAACTTAGCTACGAGACATTATATTAAAAAGGTTGAACATAACTTACAATGATTAAAAATAGCGTAGCGTTACACGAACAGAATTTCGACTTACACCCTTACAACATTCGCTAACATACCCTTATTATTAGAAATTAAAATTAAAATTAAAATTATAATATATATATATATATATATATATATATATATATATATATATATATATATATATATATATATATAAAGAAAAAGATGTGTTATATGATGAACCAAAGCTCGAAATTTATAGGCCTGTGGGCTGAAAAAGGCCTCCATGCGATCGTATGGAATTATCTCATGCAGGCCATGCGATCGCATGGCCTTGGATCCCAGCTCACATGTTGTTGTTTCTTCTGCCGACGGTTTTTATAATATAATATAATATATATATATTAATTTTAAGAATTAATTTTATATTATATTATATTCATGTGCATAGTTGACTTGTAATTTTTAGTCCGTCGCGTCGAGCGTTGAGAGTTGACTCTGGTCCCGGTTCCGGATTTTCGAACGTCCTTGCGTATAATTTAATATCTTGTACTTTGCGTTTTGCTTCTTGTACTCTTGTAATTTTGAGACGTTTCTTATCACTAATTGGAACCACTTTGATTGTATTTTGCACTTTTGAGCTTTTTGGTCTTTTGCGTCTTCAATTCGTCAAATCTGTCTTTTGTCTTCACCTTTTATTATTTAAACGAATATCACTTGTAAATAGAACAATTGCAACTAAAAGCTTGTCTTTCTTGAGGGATAATGCTATGAAATATATGTTCGTTTTTAGCATTATCAGATACCTCTGGAAAGAAGTAGAAGAATAAGAAAGTGCAAGAAATAAAAATCGTAGAAGTAAACCCGGTGAAGACAGTTCCACCGAAACCTCCACCCAGGTTGGGTGATCCGGGTGAATTTATTGTTTCTTGTCTACTTAGTGATTGTGTCATGTATGATGCACTAGCAGATTTAGGTGCAAGTGTAAGTGTTATGCCTCTTTCATTATATAAGAGATTAGGAGTAGGTGAGTTAAGTCCAACGGAAATGAGTGTTCGACTCCTTGATCAAACTATTAAGCACCCAGTTAGAATTGCTGACAACCTACCCGTTCAAGTGGGTAATTTAACATTTCTAGTCGAATTTATTGTCATTGACATAGAGGAGGACTCTAACATTCCTCTAATTTTAGGTCGACCAATCTTAGCATTCACCGGGGTGTTATTTGATGTAAGAGAGGGTAGAATGACACTTAGTAATGATGAAAAATCAATCACCTTTGTGAGTCGAAAGGCTAAATCTCCACCAACCAAAACCGTTGAACCAATAACGATTGGTAAAAACCATATTGTTTTACCAACTCCAACGGTAATGCTTAACAATAATAAAAAGCCTAAGTGTGGGGAAGATGAAGTAACACATAATGATGACCTGATAACAAAGAACCCCATTGTTGATACAAAATTAAATGACTCCGTTATTAACAGTTCAATGAAGAAACTTATCAAACGGATTCACGATGCTAGAACCAAGGGGAACTTTAAGTTATGTAACCGGTTAGTATCCAATCTATCGCCTAAAGAAAAGGCGAAACTAGTTGAATTTGTGGATATTACACAGGAATCTGACCAATGGCTTAATGCAAAAGTCACAGATATGCAAGTTGATTATGGTCCAAGAGAAATTAACAATGAAGTTAATCACAATTTCGATACCACAGCTACCTAAGTGTGGGGAGATTCAAATGTTCTAAAAAGAAAATGATGTATCGAGTTAGTTGTTCTGTTCTCGTGTAGTTCCGAGAATGGAATCCGATTGGTCTTTTCCACTAGCAGACAACTAGTTTTCTTCCCCCATTTTGAATTTTTGTTTTGTAGGTTTTGTATAAAATTAATATGCATTTTTAAATTTAAGTTTTGTGTGAATTTAAAAAAAAAAATTACTTTATTTCATTAAGTTTAAAAAAATAATTTCTAAAATTCGTCGTGAGCTAAACACTAGGTCATAGAACCGAAATTGCTTTACCCAAGGACGGGGCGAAAAATTTTGTTATCATTATTTTAATATTATTGACCTAAGGTATGCCAAAAATATTATATGAACGTGGGGTTATATACCAAACTTCAAAAATATGTATGTATATATATGTTTGTATTTTATGTTATATACAAAACAGGGTAAAACAGCGCACTTTTAAAGACTGACATTAAGTTCAGCAAAAGCTACTAATTTTGACAATAAGACGCAAAATATATGTGAAATTACAACAAAAGAAATGAACGATGAGGCGCGCCATCTATCATTCGACGAGCTTAGTAATTACAAACTGGGTATTTTTAATCACTTTTCTACACTAATCACCCTCATAAATTTATAATTATAGTCTGATTGCATGCAAATAAGGGCATTACAAGATCTCAAGTGTGGGGAAGGGTTATAAATTCTCTCGGGTTTACACTTGGTTTAATTGCCAAATTTTGTGAAAATTTGAAATTTTTTTAATTAAATGAATTCAAAATCATGTTTATACATATTTATGAACGGTAAAACTAGGTGTTAATACCGAAATTATTGTTACCTCGGAAAGAACATAAATTGAGAAACAACCCAAAACGCTAGAATTCATTTAAAATGGAATAGAAGAGAATAAAAAGGCAAAGAAAGAAATAAATAAAAGCTAAGTGTGGGAAGAATTCACCAAGTTCTTTAAAACACATATCACATATTTGGTACAAGATTATTGCAGGTGCTTTTGTTTTGGACTAAAATTAACTGTTTTACCTGGTATATTGTAATAAAGATGAAAGAAAAGATGGATCTACACGATGAATCAATTTCATCATTAAAAGGAAGTAAAGTCTTCCGAAAAAGAAATGCGCTTCTTGATTTAGGTCAGGAAGTTGTCATCCAGACCAGTTGTAGAGTCTACGAAAAACCTTGAAAAGTTTTCTCGAAAATCAGCTGGAAATCCACGGACCTCAGCATCAAACAGGGTCGCCAAGTGGTCAGACTTATCCTAACCATGAGAGGATCTGTCTCGTAAAATGGGGAGGGTGCCGTGCAAATTAGCTTGATAAGACTAATGAATCAGACCCCCAGAAAGGATAATCTCCTTAAAGATCATAAATCAGCTTTTAAGCCTGATATTACTCAATCCTTGATATTGACCTTAAAAATTAAGAATTACAAACTCATGGAATTCGATGGTATCTAAATTCGAGCTTGAACGAGAAAATATTTTGATCAAAGTTACAAACCGATTTGTTTTCTGAAAACCCATTTTCAATGCGTTCATTACCATTGAACGTAAAATCCTAGAAATTCACCTGGAATTCATTAGGTCATCTGAACTAAATCGGGTGTCAACCGTAAGAACGGTGGTTGCATAGCATGGTCGAAGACAGGACCTTGTGCCAGACTGAAAAATTACAGGGTGATCTTTACTATTTCTCCTACAAAGGATAGTAATTGCATCCGACACGTTGTGGACCATGAACATCTGCATGTCATTAGACATTGCCTTAACAGTTGCTTGTTCAACGCTTTCCTTTACAACCGGACGGTAGTTTACCGAAAGGTAATATACGGAGCAAGTATACTGGACGTGTTGCTTTCCTAATACAAGGATTAGCAAGTGGGTGACACAAAACCAAAAGTTTTGAGCTATTTAAAATATGAAACCCACAAAACCCACAAAAATATTTTGCAAACACCGGTGAAGGGTTATTCCGGAAAACTTGTCTAGGGTAAAATCTAGCTTAAATTTTTAAAAGATCAAATGTTTTCATAAAGATCCAATTTCCTTAAGGATCTAAATTTTCATAGTCAAGTGGGACTTTAAACCGCCTTTTAAATGTGCACTTTGCTTTGGAAACCGAAAGTAAATCGGCTATTTGATTGCAAGTGTCGTTGACCTGAACCCGAGGCAACTGTGGATGGTACACCCACCTTTAACCATGGTTCTATCGTTACTATCATTGTTCATACCGCCATATCAAAATTACTGATGTATAAAGTGTGAGAATAAAAAAGTGATTCGAGTGAAGTGTAATTTAATTTCAAGTTCTGTATTGCTTGAGGACAAGCAACGTTCAAGTGTGGGGGTATTTGATAGTGCTCTAAATGAACATATATTTAGGCGCAATATCCTTCCAATATATAAAACTTTTAGTTACTATTGTTCTATTTTTATGTAATATTCGTTTAAATAAATAAGTGCGAAGACAAAAGAAGAAAATGACTATTTTAAGATGCAAATGACCAAAAAGCTCAAATGTACAAGATATAATTCAAGTGGTTCAATTTATTGATGAGAAACGTCCAATAATGACAAGATTACAAGTCACGAAATGCAAAGTACAAGATATCTAGGCGTACAAAAGGACGTCCGAAAATCCGGAACTGAGACATAAACCGAGCATCAACGCGCAAGTCAGCGGACCTAAAACTACGAGTCAACTATGCACAAGAACCTAATATATATATATATATATATATATATATATATATATATATATATATATATATATATATAAATTATATATATTATATTATATATTATTAAAATCGGGCAGCCCACGTTTTAAAAAGCAAAAATATTGGTCCCAGCTGGCCATGCAATCGTATGGCCTGGAAGCACAAATCTCATGCGATCGCATGAGCCCAGAATCCTGGCCAAGTCCTATAAATTGCAACGAATTCAGCCGAATTGTACATACTTTCACACTCTTCTTTCTTTCTTTCTGTAAACTATATTTATATTTATTATTTATAATATTAAGTTTAAGTTAAGATTAATAATAATTGGGTTATTATAAGAAATGTTTTACGGGTTTTAAAGTCGGAACTCTGTCCGGGTAACGCTACGCGATAAATAATCACTGTAAGCTATGTTCTTCCTTTTTCAATTAATGTCTTGTAACTAAGTTATTATTATGCTTATTTGAGCCGAAGTAATCATGATGTTGGACAAAAAATCAAGACAGGGTTACTGAATTTTGTACCATAATTCGGGTTTGGACAAAAGACCGACACTTGTGAACATCGGACTATAGACTATTAATAGATTGGGGGTATTGTCTAATCGAATGACAACTCATTAGAATCTGTCGAACCTATCTTCAAATTATTTAATCTAATAATTATTAAATGATTATGAATGTCCTATTTAGTGACGTTTATACGACATCTTTTACAAATCATTTAATTAATCAATTGGGTTGGGTAATTTATTATTCATTATGGCCAAGCGAATGAATTAATGTATCATAGACTAATTATAATAGGGGTGGATTACATACAAGGGTAATTGGTGTAATTGTTAACAAAGTAATAAAACCTTGAATTACACGCAGTCGATAACCTGGTGTAATTATTAACAAAGTATTAAAACCTTGTTACAGTTTGAATCCCTAATTAGTTGGAATATTTGACTTCGGGAATAAGGTTAATTTGTCGAGCATTTTATAATTATGACCGATGAACTATTATGGACAAAAATCAGATAGGTTTCAAAAAATCTAGGACAAAGGACAATTAACCCAGAGTAATGAATTAAAATCAAAACGTCAAACATCATGATTACGGAAGTTTAAATAAGCATAATACTTTTATTTCATATTTCATCGTACCTTTATTTACTGTCATTTTAATTACTGTAATTTACTTTATCGAAATTTAAATTCTGTCATTTATATTATCGTCATTTATCTTTACGCTTTATTTAAAATTGACAAACCGGTCATTAAATGGTAAAAACCCCCTTTTATATATTATTATTACTATATATAATTATATATATTTTATATAAATATAGTTGTTAAAAATATAGTACGTAATCGCTAGCTCCCTGTGGAACGAACCGGACTTACTAAAAACTACACTACCATACGATTGGGTACACTGCATATAAGTGTTGTAGCAATGTTTAGGTATATCCCATCTATATAAATAATTAAAACTTGTGAAAATTGTATCGTATTTCGTATTAAAAATAATAATATTTCGCGTACCACCGCTGCACACATCAATATATTTGAACTATGACTAAATCCTTTTCATGCCTTTTGATAAAGAGTGTATTATCAATTTTTCCCATTTCAAACCCATTATTTATTAAGAAGGTTCTAAGTCTTTCATACCATGCTCTAGGGGTTTGTTTAAGTCCATAGAGAGCCTTTTTAAGTTTATAAACATGATAAGGTATTTCGAAATCTTCAAACCCCGAAGCTTGTGATACATAAACTTCTTCATTTATGACACCATTTAAAAAGGCACTTTTGACATCCATTTGATAAAGTTTGAAATTATTAGCACATGCATATGCAAGAAGTATTCTTATTGACTCTAGCCTAGTGACGGGAGCAAATGTTTCATCATAATCAATTTCCTCTTGTTGGCTATATCCTTGTGCAACTAGCCTAGCTTTTTTTCTAACTACTTTGCCATCTTCATCTAGTTTATTTCTATAGACCCATTTTGTACCTATGATGTTGCTCTCACTCGGTAAAGGAACCAAATCCCATACATCACTCCTTTTGAATTGATTTAATTCCTCTTGCATAGCTTCTATCCAACTTTCATCTAATAGAGCTTCCTTAATATTTTTAGGTTCTATTTGGGAGATAAAAGCATAGTTGGCAATTAGGTTAAATGCTTGTGACCTAATGGTTCTAGTGTTGATGTCTCCTATGACTTGGTCTATGGGATGATCCTTTATATGTTTAATATCTATTGAGGATGCTAAGTTATCCTTACTTGGTTTCAAATGAGATCCGTCCTCATTTGTGTCATTGAACTCGATTTGAGTTGGCATTATTTCTATAGCATCTTGTTTGATCACATCATCATCCTCTAAAGGTTTAGTCTTAGGTGGTGGAGGAGTTTCATCAAATGTGACATCTAGGGATTCTTCTATGACATTTATGTATTTATTTAGAACCCTATATGCCTTACTTTCTAACGAATATCCTAAGAATACCCCTTCGTAAGCTTTAGGCTCAAACTTTGTAAGATATTCCTTTTTGTTTAAGATAAAACATTTGCACCCGAATACTCTAAGATGACTTACGGTTGGTTTTTTACCATTTAAAATTTCATAAGGTGTTTTATCCATTGATGGCCTAATTAAGACTCTATTATGAATGTAGGTGGAGGTGGCAACGGCTTCACTCCAAAACTTTTGAGGTATTGATTGTTCATTTAACATAGTTCGACTCATTTCTTGAAGAGTTCAGTTTTTCCTTTCAACAACCCCATTGGATTGAGGTGTGCGAGGAGCCGAGAAATTATGAGTGATACCATTTAAATCACAAAAGACTCCAAATTGAGCATCATTATCAAATTCTCTACCATGATCCGTTCTTATTGTTACTATAGTACAACCAAGCAAATTTTGTATCTTAGTAGCAAAGATTATAAATCTTTCACATGCTTCATTTTTATGCTTTAGAAATAGTGTCCATGTATATCTTAAAAAGTCATCTACTTTTACTAAAGTATAAAAATTTCCTCCAAAACTTTGAACGGCCGATGGCCCAAATAAGTCCATGTGCAAAAGTTCTAGACATCTTTTAGTAGAAATAAAATTCTTAGGTTTATGACTTGCATGAACTTGTTTTCCTACCTTGCATGCATCACAAAAGTCGCTTTCATATTTTAATTTAGGCAAGTCTCTAACTATGTCCTTTGAGGATATGTTATGAATTAGTTTCATGTTAGCATGCCCTAGTCTCCTATGCCACAATGTAGTAGTATCATGTATAGATGTGAGACAAATATCTACATGCCTAAAATCATCCAATTTGCATGTATAAAGACCTTTCTTCCTAACTCCATTTATGACACTTTTACCATCTTTTATTATGTGTGATGAATTTTTAGTAAATGTCATGTTATATCCTTTGTCACATATTCTTCCTACACTTAGCAAGTTAAAACTTAAGTTTTTAATGTGTAACTGATAATGCTAAAAACAAACATATATTTCATAGCATTATTCCTCAAGAAAGACAAGCTTTTAGTTGCAATTGTTCTATTTAAAAGTGATATTCATTTAAATAATAAAAGGTGAAGACAAAAGACAGATTCGACGAATTGAAGACGCAAAGGTCCAAAAAGCTCAAAAGTACAAAATACAATCAAAGTGGTTCCAATTATTGATAAGAAATGTCTCGAAATTACAAGAGTACAAGATTCAAAACGCAAAGTACAAGATATTAAATTGTACGCAAGGACGTTCGAAAATCCGGAACCGGGACATGAGTAAAATCTCAACGCTTGACGCAACAGACTAAAAATTACGAGTTAACTATGTATATAAATATAATATAATATATAATTAATTATATAAATTATATATATTATATTTATATAAAAATCCGTCGGCAAGAAAGGAGCCAAAATGGAGTGAGCTGGAATTTCAAACTCCGCGACTCGCGGAGTTTGAAGAGCAAAAATGCCGCGAGTTGCGGAGCAGCCAAATTCAAAAATCCCTATAAAACCGAACGAATTCTGATCATTTTTAATATCCATAATATCAATCTCTCTATCTATATAAGTAGTATATATTTATATTTATATTTTAATTTTAATTTTAATTTTAATTCTAATAATAGTAGTATATATTTATATTTATATTTATATTTATATTTATATATTTATAATTTGAGTTGCGGAGCAGCCAAATTCAAATTATCCTTTCACATGCTTCATTTTTATGCTTTAGAAATAGTGTCCATGTATATCTTAAAAAGTCATCTACTTTTACTAAAGTATAAAAATTTCCTCCAAAACTTTGAACGGCCGATGGCCCAAATAAGTCCATGTGCAAAAGTTCTAGACATCTTTTAGTAGAAATAAAATTCTTAGGTTTATGACTTGCATGAACTTGTTTTCCTACCTTGCATGCATCACAAAAGTCGCTTTCATATTTTAATTTAGGCAAGTCTCTAACTATGTCCTTTGAGGATATGTTATGAATTAGTTTCATGTTAGCATGCCCTAGTCTCCTATGCCACAATGTAGTAGTATCATGTATAGATGTGAGACAAATATCTACATGCCTAAAATCATCCAATTTGCATGTATAAAGACCTTTCTTCCTAACTCCATTTATGACACTTTTACCATCTTTTATTATGTGTGATGAATTTTTAGTAAATGTCATGTTATATCCTTTGTCACATATTCTTCCTACACTTAGCAAGTTAAAACTTAAGTTTTTAATGTGTAACTGATAATGCTAAAAACGAACATATATTTCATAGCATTATTCCTCAAGAAAGACAAGCTTTTAGTTGCAATTGTTCTATTTAAAAGTGATATTCATTTAAATAATAAAAGGTGAAGACAAAAGACAGATTCGACGAATTGAAGACGCAAAGGTCCAAAAAGCTCAAAAGTACAAAATACAATCAAAGTGGTTCCAATTATTGATAAGAAATGTCTCGAAATTACAAGAGTACAAGATTCAAAACGCAAAGTACAAGATATTAAATTGTACGCAAGGACGTTCGAAAATCCGGAACCGGGACATGAGTAAAATCTCAACGCTTGACGCAACAGACTAAAAATTACGAGTTAACTATGTATATAAATATAATATAATATATAATTAATTATATAAATTATATATATTATATTTATATAAAAATCCGTCGGCAAGAAAGGAGCCAAAATGGAGTGAGCTGGAATTTCAAACTCCGCGACTCGCGGAGTTTGAAGAGCAAAAATGCCGCGAGTTGCGGAGCAGCCAAATTCAAAAATCCCTATAAAACCGAACGAATTCTGATCATTTTTAATATCCATAATATCAATCTCTCTATCTATATAAGTAGTATATATTTATATTTATATTTTAATTTTAATTTTAATTTTAATTCTAATAATAAGGGTATGTTAGCGAATGTTGTAAGAGTGTAAGTCGAAATTCTGTTCGTGTAACGCTACACTATTTTTAATCATTGTAAGTTATGTTCAACCTTTTTAATTTAATGTCTCGTAGCTAAGTTATTATTATGCTTATTTAATCCGAAGTAATCATGATGTTGGGCTAATTATTAAAATTGGGTAATTGGGCTTTGTACCATAATTGGGGTTTGGACAAAAGAACGACACTTGTGGAAATTAGACTATGGGCTATTAATGGGCTTTATATTTGTTTAACTAAATGATAGTTTGTCAATTTTAATATAAAGATTTACAATTGGACGTCCCTATAAATAACCATATACACTCAATCGGACACGATGGGCGGGGTATTTATATGTACGAATAATCGTTCATTTAACCGGACACGGGAATAGATTAATAGCCACTAGAATTATTAAAACAGGGGTGAAATTATGTACAAGGACACTTGGCATAATTGTTAACAAAGTATTAAAACCTTGGGTTACACTCAGTCGACATCCTGGTGTAATTATTAAACAAAGTATTAAAATCTTGTTACAGTTTAAGTCCCCAATTAGTTGGAATATTTGACTTCGGGTATAAGGATAATTTGACGAGGACACTCGCACTTTATATTTATGACTGATGGACTGTTATGGACAAAAACCAGACGGACATATTAAATAATCCAGGACAAAGGATAATTAACCCATGGGCATAAAACTAAAATCAACACGTCAAACATCATGATTACGGAAGTTTAAATAAGCATAATTCTTTTATTTCATATTTAATTTCCTTTATTTTATATTTAATTTCACTTCTAATTATCACATTTTTATTTATTGTTATTGTATTTAATTGGACTTTTAATTATCGTACTTTTTAATTATCGTAAGTTTATTTTATCGCACTTTTATTATTCGCAATTTCATTATCGTTATTTACTTTACGCTTTAAATTAAGTCTTTTATTTATTTAATATTTTACATTTGGTTTTAACTGCGACTAAAGTTTTAAAATCGATAAACCGGTCATTAAACGGTAAAAATCCCCCTTTATTATAATAATATTACTTATATATATATTTGTATTTTTATAAATTAAACTAATATAGCGTTAAGCTTTGATTAAAAGATTTTCCTTGTGGAACGAACCGGACTTACTAAAAACTACACTACTGTACGATTAGGTACACTGCCTATAAGCGTTGTAGCAAAGTTTAAGTATATCCATTCTCTAAATAAATAAATATCTTGTGTAAAATTGTATCGTATTTAATAGTATTTCCTTGTAAAATTTAATAGTATTTTATACCCCTTAGCTTTACACATCAAGTATTTTTGGCGCCGCTGCCGGGGAACATCTAGCTTAAAAGCCGGAAGCGCAACGCTAATATAAAAAAAATTTATTTTTTACTAATATAAAAAAATACGCTTTTGTAAAAATACGTTTTAAATATTCAAAAATATAAAAAGAAAAATAAAAATATAAATATTTTTAAGAGTTTGTTAAATATTTAAGTTTTATAAAGTTTCTTTATTTTTATTTTATAAAAAATATAAGTTTTATTTAAATATTTTGTGTTTATTTAAAATATAATTTTTTTTTAAAAACTAAAAAAAATAAATATATATAAATCTATTTTTTTAGATTGTTATTTTTATAAAATTATAAAGTATTTCTATTTTTATTTTAGTTTTTAAAACATAAGTTTTATTTAGTTTTTATAAATATTTTATTTAAATATTTAAACAGAAAATATAAAAAAAAAAACTGAAACGAACGATTTTTGGCCTGCACCTAATCTGAAATTTCGAACCCCGCGACTTGCGGAGTTTTTCAGCTTCTAGAACCGTGACTCGCGGAGCCACTCTGACACGGGTACACAGAACCCTAATCATGCATTAATTACGGTATAATTATTATTATTAATAATTAAAAACCCTAATTAGGTTTTACTTTTTAATTAATTAAGTTTAGTTTATTTAATTGTTTAGTTATTTATTTAATTTATATATTTAGTTTATTTAGTTTAATTAAATTGTAAAATTAATAGTTTTATAAAATAAATAATATAAAAATAATATTTTTATAAAAATTGTACTTTTTACAACTTTTAGTATATTTTTATATTTTGTCCCTTTTTTAATTGTTTTAGCGTAATATTTGTATTTTTCGCTCGTATTTAGTTTTAAACTTAGTTTTTGCCATAGTTATTTTTATTTATAGATTTTTAGGCCTTGCCGTAAAATCCCTTAAGTGCTTTTTCTTTAGACTAAGATTTAGGTGCTTTAGAATTTTGCGACGCCTTTTTAAGTTTTAGTTTCTTTTTAAGTTATTGCCATTTGGGATATAGTTTTACTTGTAAGCTTTAATATTTTTAGAAGCAACTTTTAATTTTTAGTTTTTAGTGCCTTTTTAAGTTTCAACGCGCTACTTTCTTATTTTTATTTTTCGACGCCTTTTACCTATGTATCAATTATCACTCCAATTAGTAATCTCAATTTGCGATTATAATTTTAAGTTAGTGATAGTAATAAGGTTGGGTTAGTCGAGTGTTTTTAAGTTCTATAAGTCATTTTTTTTTATTATTTCTTATTTTTCGACGCCTTTTATTTTTCAACCCTTTTCTTTTTCGATGCGCTCTTTTTCTTTCTTATTTCTCGCTATTCTAGTTTTTAGGACATAGATTTTTATTCTACTTCTTATCTAAATTTCTTAAAATTACGAAAATTTATTTTAAGTGGTTAAATTGATAGACATCAAAATTTTCTGGTTCGTAGTAATAGTTGGATTTGTACGTGGACCGGGTTATTGGAGCCAAACAGTCCTCAATTATATTGAGACCAAACGAATCCTGCCCCTCTGCTGCATCTATTGGCTATTCGAAACGTGGGCAAAATCAGAAAAGTCTATTAATTGGATAACTTATATAATTTTTCTTTCCTTTTAAAAACTAATAGGATATTCAGTGAATGCACCGAGCAAGACGTTCACCACCTTTTGTACGTTCACCACCTGTAACTAGATCAAGACATTTAGCAAATATTACCGCAGTTGATTTTTCTTTAGAATCGTCATCCGGCCGACCAAGTACTCCAATTCAAATTTCCGATAATCCATTTTTTGAACCCGACCTCACAATTGAGAATCCGGAGAATATTCAGGGACGATTCATAGATCCTGGACCATTAAATTTTCCTCCGGAACCACCAATCATTCAAACAGAGATTGTTGAGGAACGAACCATTAAATCAGAATCCTCTAGTGATTCAGATTCAACAAATTCAATTATGGAGAATCTGGAACCTTTAAGTATGGAAGACCGAATGAGAGCTAAACGCACTGGCCAAGGTCACGCAATTACTCATCCAGACATTAATGCACCAGATTATGAAATCAAAGGACAAATTCTACATATGGTGACTAATCAATGCCAATTTAGTGGTGCGCCGAAGGAAGATCCAAACGAACATCTTCGTACCTTTAATAGGATCTGCACACTATTTAAAATAAGAGAAGTGGAGGATGAACAGATATATCTCATGTTATTTCCCTGGACTTTAAAGGGAGAGGCCAAAGATTGGTTGGAATCGTTACCTGAAGGGGCGATTGATACATGGGACGTTTTAGTTGAAAAATTTCTTAAACAATCCTTTCCGGCATCTAAAGCCGTAAGACTTCAAGGAGAAATTGTTACGTTCACACAGAAACTAAACGAAACTCTATATGAGGCGTGGACAAGATTTGGAAAGTTATTAAGAGGATGTCCGCAACATGGTTTAGACACCTGTCAAATAGTACAAATATTCTACCAAGGATGCAACATCACTACAAGGAAAGACATCGATATAGCAGCTGGTGGTTCTATTATGAAGAAAACCGAAACTGATGCTTACAAAATTATTGATAACACTGCTTCCCACTCACATGAGTGGCACCAAGAAAAAGATATCGTTAGATCATCTAAAGCAGCTAGAGCCGATTCTAGCCATGACTTAGATTCCATTTCCGCAAAGATAGATGCTGTCTCAGCTAGAGACGAATGGAAAAGATGACTAAGGATATTCACTCAATACGAATTAGTTGTGAGCAGTGTGGAGGACCACATTTGACAAAAGATTGTCTCAGTATTGAATTAACAATGGAACAAAGAGAGAATATTTCATACATAAACCAAAGGCCTGGAAATAATTATCAGAATAATTATCAACCGCCAAGACCGATTTACAATCAAAATCAGAATTATAACCGAAATATTCCATACAACAACCAACAAGGTCCTAGCAATCAACAAGTATCCAATAATACTTACAACCAGCAAAGACCTAATTTTCAAAACAAACCACCACAAACCGATGATAAAAAGCCGAATTTAGAAGATATGATGACAAAGCTAGTTGAAACTCAAACGCAGTTTTTCACATCTCAGAAACAAACCAATGAACAAAATGCTCAAGCATTTAGAAATCAACAAGCTTCTATTCAAAACTTGGAACAAGAAGTAAGTAACCTAGCAAGGTTAATAGGTGAAAGAAAACCAGAAAGTTTACCTAGTGATACAAATGCAAACCCCCGGAATGAAACAGCTAAAGCCATTACCACAAGAAGTGGTACAACACTTAAACCACCTGAAATACCTGTAACTTCTGATGAAGCTATTCCTACTCCACAAGAACCACAACCTGATCAAGATAAGGAAAAAGAACCGGTAGTTGAAAAGGTTAATGAAGATAACACAGTTAAGGCTAAACCTTATGTTAAACCATACCAACCACCACTTCCTTACCCGAGTAAAATGAAGAAAGAGAAACTTGAAGCCGAGCAATCCAAATTCTTGGATATGTTTAAACAGATAAATGTAAATCTTCCTTTCATTGATGTGATTTCAGGAATGCCTAGATATGCTAAATTTCTAAAAGATCTAATCTCGAATAGAAAGAAAATGGAAGAACTCTCGGCTGTTACTATGAATGCTAATTGTTCAGCGGTACTGTTGAATAAGATACCAGAAAAACTATCTGATCCAGAAAGTTTCACAATTCCATGTTTTCTGGGTAGTCTTAGTTCAATAGAAGCATTGGCAGACTTAGGTGCTAGTATAAATTTAATGCCGTTTTCACTATACACTAAACTAGACCTTGGAGAATTGAAACCAACAAGAATAAGCATACAACTAGCCGATCGATCAATAAAATATCCTAGAGGGATAATGGAGAACATGCTAGTTAAAGTTGGTACTTTAGTATTTCCAGTAGATTTTGTTGTTCTGGATATGGAAGAAGATTCTCAAGTTCCTCTCATATTAGGAAGACCATTCTTAAACACGGCTAAAGCAATGATAGACGTGTTCGGTAAGAAATTGACCCTAAGTACAGAGGACGAGAGTGTTACCTTTTCAGTTGATAGAGCAATGCAACAACCGCAATCTGCAGATGATACATGCTATTATATTCAAACTATAGACTCACATGCAGAATTGTTAGAAGAATTTCCAGAATTACAAGGAACAGGAGAATGTTCTTTAGGAGAAGGAACTGAACCAATTGATGAAGTTGAAATGTTAGCTACACTTATAGCTAATGGATATGAACCAACAACAGAAGAAATTCAAATGCTAAAAGAAGAAGACAGATATCGATATAAATCATCGATAGAAGAACCACCGAAATTAGAGTTAAAGCCACTTCCAAACCATTTGGAATACGCTTATTTACATGGTGAATCTGAATTACCTGTAATAATATCGTCTTCTCTTACTGAAAATGAGAAATCACAACTCATTTCTGTGTTGAAAGCTCATAAACCAGCCATTGCATGGAAGATTCATGATATTAAAGGAATAAGTCCTTCGTATTGCACACATAAAATCCTTATGGAAGAAGGTCATAAAACGTATGTGCAACGCCAACGAAGACTAAATTCGAATATGCAAGATGTTGTTAAAAAAGAAATAATTAAACTGCTAGATGCAGGTTTAATTTATCCAATTTCTGATAGCCCATGGGTAAGCCCAGTTCAATGCGTGCCTAAGAAGGGTGGCATGACTGTCATTACAAATGAAAAAAATGAGCTTATTCCTACTAGGACTGTAACAGGATGGCGTATATGTATTGATTATAGAAAATTAAATGACGCCACCAGAAAAGATCACTTTTCCTTACCTTTCATTGATCAAATGTTGGAAAGGCTAGTCGGAAATAGTTACTATTGTTTTCTTGATGGATTTTCCGGATATTTTCACATTCCAATAGCACCCGAAGATCAAGAGAAAACCACGTTCACGTGCCCTTATGGTACTTTTGCTTACAAACGCATGCCATTTGGACTTTGCAACGCCCCTGCAACCTTTCAAAGGTGCATGATGGCGATTTTTCACGACATGATAGAAGAATGCATGGAAGTTTTCATGGATGACTTTTCAGTCTTCGGTGATACATTTGAATCATGTCTAGCTAATCTTGAACGAATGCTTATTAGATGCGAACAATCAAATCTAGTACTTAATTGGGAGAAATGCCATTTCATGGTTAAAGAAGGCATCGTTCTTGGACATAAAATTTCAAAAGAAGGAATTGAAGTGGATAGAGCTAAAGTAGATGTAATTGCTAAACTTCTACATCCCACCAATGTTAGAGGAGTTAGGAGTTTTCTAGGGCATGCCGGTTTTTACCGACGTTTCATAAAAGACTTTTCTAAAATTGCCACTCCTATGAATAAACTCCTAGAAAAGGATGCTCCATTCATCTTTTCAGATGAATGTATTAAATCTTTTAATATTCTTAAAGAGAAACTCACTAATGCGCCGATCATGATAACACCAAATTGGAATCTACCGTTTGAACTAATGTACGATGCAAGTGATTTTGCAATGGGAGCCGTTTTAGGACAAAGGATTGAAAAACGATTTCAACCTATATATTATGCTAGTAAGACGTTACAAGGAGCACAAACGAACTATACAACTACTAAAAAAGAACTCCTTGCTATTGTCTTTGCTTTTGACAAATTTCGTTCATATCTCGTTCTAGCAAAAACGGTGGTCTATACCGACCATTCTGCTCTTAGATACCTATTTTCGAAACAAGATGCCAAACCAAGATTAATCCGTTGGATCTTACTCTTACAAGAGTTTGATATTGAAATCCGAGATAAAAGAGGAGCAGAAAATCTCGCCGCTGATCATCTTTCTCGTCTTGAAAATACCGAATTAGAAGTTCTAAATGAATCGGCCATACAAGACAACTTTCCTGATGAATATCTATTGAAGATAGATTATAATGAAATTCCATGGTTTGCAGACTATGCAAACTATTTAGTATGTGGATTCCTTGAAAAAGGATTATCGTACCAAAAACGAAAGAAATTCTTCAGTGATATAAAACACTATTTCTGGGAAGATCCACATCTATTTAAAAGTTGTCCAGATGGAATAATAAGCCGATGTGTATTCGGAGATGAAGCTAGTAAAATTTTAAACCATTGTCACACAGGACCAACAGGAGGGCATTATGGGCCTCAACTAACAGCAAGAAAAGTTTATGATGCTGGATTCTATTGGCCTACAATTTACAAAGACGCACACCTTCTTTGCATATCCTGTGATGCTTGTCAAAGGGCCGGAAAAATAAGTCAACGTGATGAAATGCCACAAAATGTCATTCAAGTATGTGAAGTATTTGACATTTGGGGTATTGACTTTATGGGTCCATTTCCAAAATCTCATAATAATCTCTATATTCTCGTAGCCATTGATTATGTATCTAAATGGGCGGAAGCACAAGCTCTCCCAACTAACGATGTACGAGTTGTAGTCAACTTTTTAAAACGTCTTTTTGCAAGGTTTGGAACACCGAAAGCTTTAATAAGTGATCGGGGAACTCATTTTTGTAATAATCAACTTGAGAAAGTTCTCAAAAGATATGGAGTAACTCATAAAATCTCCACCGCATATCATCCACAAACAAGTGGACAAGTTGAAAATACCAACCGAGCTTTAAAACGTATTCTAGAAAAAACCGTAGGATCAAATCCGAAGGAATGGTCCATTAAATTGGAGGATGCACTCTGGGCTTTTAGAACAGCCTACAAAACTCCAATTGGAACCACACCTTTTAAACTCGTCTACGGAAAAGCATGTCATCTTCCAGTAGAAATTGAACACAAAGCATTTTGGGCTTTGAAGATATGTAATCTTGATTTACATGAAGCCGGACGTCTACGATTAAGTCAACTAAACGAATTAGAAGAATTAAGACATGAAGCATACGAAAATTCGTTAATCTATAAGGAAAGAACGAAGAAATGGCATGATAAAAGAATCAGAAGTTTAAAAGAATTTAAAGAAGGAGACAGAGTTCTTCTTTTCAATTCACGATTCTAGCTATTTCCTGGAAAATTGAAATCAAGATGGTCTGGACCATTCATAGTCAAAAGAGTTTTCCCATACGGAACGATAGAATTAATAAATTCAAATGGGATTGAATTTAAGGTTAATGGTCACAGAGTTAAACAGTACATAGATAGTCCAATGGAAGTTGACAATGAAGTTAATCACAATTTCGATACCACAGCTAACTAAGTGTGGGGAGAATCAAGTCTTTAAAGGATAATATGTATTTCTGTTAGAGTTAGATTGTCTGTTTTCGTGTAGTTCTCGAAAATGGAACCCGAATGGTCTTTCCCTAGCAGACCCTAAAGAACTAGTCTTCTCCTCCCATTCTGAATTTTTATTTTTTTTAGGTTTTTACGAAATGAAGACTTCCTGCGAACTAAACCATGGTCTAATGCTACACGCTTTGATCACAAAACGTAATAATGACACACTTCTGAGTGAAATAGTATCAGTAATCAGAGAAAGATTGGACGGAGTAAGAAAAGAATCCAGATGCGAAGATAATAAGTTACAATTTGGTAAAGGAAAATCAAAATCCGCAGCGAAAAGAAGAGCACGACACCTTGAAAGATGTCACAAATGCGGAAAATGGTCACATGGAGGTAAATGTTCAAATAATCAAACTTATTCAAATACCGAATTTGTTACTTTATGCAGAGACGGACCGTTCATATGTTTAGAAGAAAAAACACTGAATGCTCGAGGTTACGCCTATGTAGCTATGGAAAACCAATTAAACCGACTATCTTATGAATGGGATAGATCATATAACTAAGAATACTATCTCACAGGTAAGTCTGTACAGTTTTTATTTTTATTTTTAACCTTTTGATAATAAACGCTAATTTGTTCGCTATAAAGTATTAAATTGGTATTGAATAAAATTAGGCTTGGCGACCGAAATTATTGATATCATTCAAAAATTTATTACATCACGGCGAAATTTAACGTTTATTCTTAAGGTATAAATATCTTTAATCAATCAACCCAAAATATTTCAAAAATTCGTCATGAGTTAAATTAGGTCATGGAACCGAAATTACTTTACCGAAAAGAGAGGCGCATATTTTTGATAATATTTGATTGATTAAAGTGGGATAAAAGACCAAAAAGATTTTTAATTTTATTTTTACCATGTTTTTAAAATTAATATATAAATCTTAAATTAATATTGTGAACTCTGCAAAATCAATATATTTAAGTTTGTCAATATTTGAAAAATTAATATTTTTAATATAAGTTTGTATGTATAAAAACAAAAATATAATATAAGTTTGGTGTGAATTTTTAATATTATGCATTTTTAATTAAGTTTGGTGTAAATTTTTAATTTTATGCATTTTTAAATTTAAGTTGTGTGAATTTAAAAACAAAAATTTACTTTATGTCGCTAAGTTAAAAATATGATTTTTAAAATTCGTCGTAAGTTGAAGACTAGGTCTTTGAACCGAAATTGCTTTACCCGAGGGAGGGACGAGAACTTTTATTATCATTATTTTTAATCTTATTGAATTAAAATATGCCAAAAACATTAAAAAAAAAAAACCCAAAAATCTAAGCTTTTAAAACAATCGCTTGAAAAAGACAAATTTTAAAAATTTGTCGAGGGACGGACTAGGACATCGATCCGAAACGACCTCATCCTAAAACAAAGGAAAACAAAATTTTAAATTTATTTTATATTTGTTTTATAAGTTAAGGCTTATTAAAAAAAAAAAAACGCCGCGACTCGCGGAGTTTGAAGAACAAAATCACCGCGACTCGCGGAGAGACCAAAATCCAGAAAAAAATAAAACGGCCAGAACAGATCAGTCAACACACCCAACTCAAAATTACTGCGAAAATACACACGAAAAACACACACAAAAACCTCCGAAATTCACAATTTTTCACCATTTTTCATCACATTTTTTTACTAAAATCATGTTGAGAAGGATGCTATCAAGGAATTACTCAAGAAAAACGGTAAATTTCTACACCTAAACACCATTTAATCCGAATATTAGTGTTCTTGAGCAATTTTATACCCAATTCGATTTTGATACTTTTTAGTGTAATTATGCTTAAATTGTTTATGTATTATGCTTGTATAACCTAGATTGATGCTATTTAACATTTTTAGAAGCCTTAAACTTCAAATTTTGAGTAATCTAGGGTTTGTGTTCTTGAGCAATTTGGGGCTTTTTGATATAAACAGGTTATGGTCGATTTTTGTCATGAATTGTTGCTAAATTAAGTAGTGTAACATGTTTAGGTAGTTAAATGATCCAAACTTTGAGCCTAAGCATGATTTTGAGAATTAAAGTGGACTTTTTCAAGTCTAAAATTCATGAACTTGATTTTTGAGAGATAATGCCATTTGAAACTTGTTTAATTGCTAGTAATGATTATTTTGACATGTTATTTGAGTTGAATGCTTATGAACTTGGTGAACATTTTCGTATATGCTTATTTGAAAAAGTGTAGATTTGATAAAAATATGAAAATGAGCTTATGTTTGATATAAATTGAACATGTCATTGTAATTATTTTGATTGATGATTTTGCTGACACTGATGCATATTTGGATGCACAAAAATTGTGTTTGATGTGTTTTGCAGACTGAAAGGGGTGAATCTTCATCCCAAGCTCGCAATGCTCCTGCTGAGAATACGGAACAACAGGAGGTGGATAACTACTACAAACAAGATATACCTCATCCAGTCATGACATTTTTAGATATGCACTTGGAAGATTTGCACCCGAACTTGAGATTTGACAGACGTTGGATAGATTATCCAAAATACCAAAGGGGTTTGCATACTCTTCATTCTAAAGCTGTTGAAGTACCTAGGGTAATAGAATGGGCACCGTTAGAAGCTGTAGAATTAGCCGGGCCAATTAGGGAATTACTTACACAGAGGTATGGTAATTCTACTTTTAACGATTGGGTACGTTTATTCAACATGCGTAGACCTGTATATAAAGTATGGTGTGAAGAATTATTGTGTAGTATAGAAATAAATGATAGGGTAGTTAGTTTAACCGATCGATCTTTTATTAGATTTTTGTTAGGAGGTTCGATGCGCCACATGTCTTTACTAGACATGGCTCAGACTTTACGTATATATACGCCTGAGGAGTTAGCATCTGCCGATTGTAGAGGGTTGATACTAAATGGTAGAAAGATAGACGAAAATTTTGATACGCATGGTGTATGGAGTCAAATGACTAGCCATCACTGATTTAAAGGGGGAAATTACTCTTATTTGGATATAGATAGAGCACAGTTAAGAGTAATTCATAGGTTTTTAGCCAATTCGATTACACAACGAGGTAAGAATAAGGAAAAAGTAAATGAACAGGATTTGTTTTACCACATGTGTATTCGAGACCCACAAAGCGCTGTAAGTATACCTTATTGTGTGGGTTATTATTTATCAGCTATGGTTAGGGGGATGAGACCGCATAGCATAATAGGAGGTGGTATATTTATTATTTTGATTGCTGAATATCTCGGTGTGGATATAAGTCGGGGGGGATTATTAGTCGAAGAACCAGAACCCCGCGATACAATAGGTTTAAATGTATACCATGGTGCGAAGGTTTTGAAGAGGCGAAATAACGCCGCAGTACAATAACATGGTAGACATCCACAGGTTGAGAGAAACCAACAGCCAGGTAATGTGGGAGGAGGAAATGAAATGACAGAAATGCAAAGGTTTATAGCTTCACAAGAGTATGAAAATGCTAGACATAGAGCATTTGAAGATTGGCAAGTTCATCAAAACCAAATCATAGCTCATTGCCAACATGTAGGTAGAAACTATATTCCTACTCCATCGCCCGTATTTCCTCCCTGGTCTATAGAGTTCCAACCACCGTATCCTACGTATAACCCAGCCGAAGCATTTTATAACACATATGGTTATGCATGGAACCCCTACTGGTATCAGTATCATCCCTAGTCTACTTAGTTTTATTTATTTTATTATTTGTAATGTTGATACATTTAATACTTATGTTAATATTGTAATAGTTTTTTATAATTTTCTAATTTTTTTATTAGATTTTAATAATTTTTGAATGTGGGGTAATATACCAAACTTCAAAAATATGTATATATGTTTGCAGTTTATCTTATGTACACAACAGGGTAAAACAACGTATTTTTAAAGACTGGCATTAAGTTCAGTAAAAGCAACTAATTTTGACGACAAGATGCAAAATATATGTGAAATAACAACAAGACGGAATGAACAAATGATGTGCACCATTTATCATTCAACACAAACAACAATATTTTTGGAAACTTTGGTAAAATTTAATCATTTCTACGCTAATCACCCTCAATAATTTAAATTGTTACTGATTTCTTGCAAATGAGGGCATTGCAAGATCTTAAGTGTGGGAAGGGGTTAAATTCTTTCGAATTTTTTAAAAATTTTTATCTTAAACACTTGGTTACCATTAAAAATACTAGTAAAGCAGTAGTTGTATTAGAATCTAGTGCTCTCTGATAATAAAGAACAGCCCTAGTCTTATATACTGACTACCCAATTTTAGTAAAATTTTTCAAAATTTTCAATTAAATGAACTCAAAATCATGTTTATACATATTTATGAATGATAAAATTAGGTATTAACACCGAAATTATTGTTACCTCGGAAAGGACATAAATTGAGAAACAAATCAAAATGTTAAAATTCATTTAAAATGGAATAGAGGACAATAAAAAGGAAAATAAAAGCCAAGTGTGGGAAAAATTACCAAGTTATCTTAAACATATGTCACATATTTCTGTAACAAATAATTGAAAATACTTTTGTTTTGGACTAAATCAACTGTTTTACCCGATTTACTGTAATGAAAGATGGATCTACACGATGAATCAATTCCATTAAAAGGAAGTAAAGTCTTCCGAAAAAGACACGCGCTTCTTGATTTAGGTCATGAAGTTGTCGTCCAGACCAGCAGTAGGTTGACGAAAAATCTAGAAAAGTCATCACTAAAATCAGCAGGAAATCCACGGACCTCAGCATAAAACAGGATCGCCAAGTGGTCAGATTTATCCTAACCATGAGAAGGATTTATCTCGTAAAATGGGGGGGCACCGTGCAAATTAGCTGGATAAGACTAATGAATCAGATCCCCAGAAAGGATAATCTCCTTAAAGATTAAAAATCAGCTTTTAAGACTGATATTACTCAATCCTAGAGATTGACCTTAAAGATTGAGAATTACAAACTCATGGAATTCAATGATATCTAAACTCGAGCTTGAACGAGAAAATATTTTGATCAAAATTACAAACCGATTTGTTTTCTAAAAACCCATTTTCAATGCGTTCATTACCATTGAACGTAAAATTCTAGGAATTCACCTGGAATTCATTAGGTCACCTGAACCAAATTGGGTGTCAACCGTAATAACGGTGGTTACATAGCATGGTCAAAGACAGGACCTTGTGCCATACTGAAAAATTATAAGGGTGAGCTTTACTATTGCTCCTACCAAGGATAGTAATTGCATCCGACACGTTATAGACCATAATTAAAAGCATGTCAGGGGACATTGCCTTAACAGTTGCTTATTCAACGCTTTCCTTTACAACCGGACGGTAGTTTACCGAAAGGTAATATACGGAGCAAGTATACTGGACGTGTTGCTTTCCTAATACAAGGTTAGCAAGTGGGTGACACAAAACCGCAAGTTTTGAGCTAAAATTTTCAAATCTGAAACCCACCAAACCCCCAAAAATATTTTGCGAACACCAGTGAAGGGTTATTCCGGAAAACTTATCTAGGGTAAAAGCTTGATTAAAATTTTCAAAAGATCAAATGTTTTCATAAAGATCCAATTTTCTTAATGGATCTAAATTTTATAGTCATGTGGGACTGTAAACCATATCGTTACTACCATTGTTTATACCGCCGTATAGAAATCACTGATGTACAAAGTGTGAAGAATAAAGAAGTGATTCTAGTATTTCAAGACTATATTGCTTGAGGACAAGCAACGCTCAAGTGTGGGAATATTTGATACTGCTAAAAACGAACATATATTTCATAGCATTATTCCTCAAGAAAGACAAGCTTTTAGTTGCAATTGTTCTATTTAAAAGTGATATTCCTTTAAATAATAAAAGGTGAAGACAAAAGACAGATTCGACGAATTGAAGACGCAAAGGTCCAAAAAGCTCAAAAGTACAAAATACAATCAAAGTGGTTCCAATTATTGATAAGAAACGTCTCGAAATTACAAGAGTACAAGATTCAAAACGCAAAGTACAAGATATTAAATTGTACGCAAGGACGTTCGAAAATCCGGAACCGGGACATGAGTAAACTCTCAACGCTCGATGCAACAGACTAAAAATTACGAGTTAACTATGTATATAAATAAAATATAATATATAATTAATTATATAAATTATATATATATTATATTTATATAAAAATCTGTCGGCAAGAAAGGAGCCAAAATGGAGTGAGCTGGAATTTCAAACTCCGCGACTCGCGGAGTTTGAAGAGCAAAAATGCCGCGAGTTGCGGAGCAGCCAAATTCGAAAATCCCTATAAAACCCAACGAATTCTGATCATTTTTAATATCCATAATATCAATCTCTCTATCTATATACGTAGTATATATTTATATTTATATTTTAATTTTAATTTTAATTTTAATTCTAATAATAAGGGTATGTTAGCGAATGTTGTAAGAGTGTAAGTCGAAATTCTGTCCGTGTAACGCTACACTATTTTTAATCATTGTAAGTTATGTTCAACCTTTTTAATTTAATGTCTCGTAGCTAAGTTATTATTATGCTTATTTAATCCGAAGTAATCATGATGTTGGGCTAATTATTAAAATTGGGTAATTGGGCTTTGTACCATAATTGGGGTTTGGACAAAAGAACGACACTTGTGGAAATTAGACTAGGGGCTATTAATGGGCTTTATATTTGTTTAACTAAATGATAGTTTGTCAATTTTAATATAAAGATTTACAATTGGACGTCCCTATAAATAACCATATACACTCAATCGGACACGATGGGCGGGGTATTTATATGTACGAATAATCGTTCATTTAACCGGACACGGGAATGGATTAATAGCCACTAGAATTATTAAAACAGGGGCGAAATTATGTACAAGGACACTTGGCATAATTGTTAACAAAGTATTAAAACCTTGGGTTACACTCAGTCGACATCCTGGTGTAATTATTAAACAAAGTATTAAAATCTTGTTACAGTTTAAGTCCCCAATTAGTTGGAATATTTGACTTCGGGTATAAGGATAATTTGACGAGGACACTCGCACTTTATATTTATGACTGATGGACTGTTATGGACAAAAACCAGACGGACATATTAAATAATCCAGGACAAAGGACAATTAACCCATGGGCATAAAACTAAAATCAACACGTCAAACACCATGATTACGGAAGTTTAAATAAGCATAATTCTTTTATTTCATATTTAATTTCCTTTATTTTATATTTAATTGCACTTCTAATTATCGCATTTTTATTTATTGTTATTGTATTTAATTGCACTTTTAATTATCGTACTTTTTAATTATCGCAAGTTTATTTTATCGCACTTTTATTATTCGCAATTTCATTATCGTTATTTACTTTACGCTTTAAATTAAGTCTTTTATTTATTTAATATTTTACATTTGGTTTTAACTGCGACTAAAGTTTTAAAATCGACAAACCGGTCATTAAACGGTAAAAATCCCCCTTTATAATAATAATATTACTTATATATATATATATTTGTATTTTTATAAATTAAACTAATATAGCGTTAAGCTTTGATTAAAAGATTTTCCCTGTGGAACGAACCGGACTTACTAAAAACTACACTACTGTACGATTAGGTACACTGCCTATAAGTGTTGTAGCAAGGTTTAAGTATATCCATTCTCTAAATAAATAAATATCTTGTGTAAAATTGTATCGTATTTAATAGTATTTCCTTGTAAAATTTAATAGTATTTTATACCCCTTAGCTTTACACATCAGTAACACATTATCAAGTGTAATCTTTCGATTAGTAATGTTACCTTTACCAACGATTTTTCCTTTCACATCGCCACCAAAGATTACATCACCTCCATTGTGCTCCGAATACTTTGTGAAGAATTCTTTGTTGCCCGTCATGTGTTGTACATCCGCTATCAATTATCCATTCTTCATTTTGTACAACACCATTGAGACAAACCTATATTTGATTAATCAATAACTTTGGTACCCAATGTTTGTTGGGTCCGGGATGATTAGAATTAAAGACTCCTACTCTAACCCATTTCTTAACAATCTTAATTTTGTTGTTCTTTTTAGTTTCGACCCTTTTACTTTTAAAGTTTTGAATTTTGATTAATCATTCTTCTTCAAGAATTTTTTTCAAATGATTTGATTTCTTTTCCTCTTGTCTTAACTTGATTAGTCATGGAAGCCTTTGGTTTTGGTGTTCTACTACTTGAGGTCTAACAAACACTATCGGCTTAAGTTTGGATGATTTTGTCTCAAAAGCATTTTCCTTGTATCCTAGCCCTTGTTTGTCATTTGTTGATTTTTGAACACCTAAAATGTTTTCTAACACTTTACTACTTCCTTCATATTTTGAAAACTTAATTTTATTTTCAAGTAGTTTATTAGTTTTGTTCAAGGCATAGTTTTCATGTTTTAAGTCATCACATGTAAGACATTCTTGTGAGTTAGATATTCTTTCTTTAAGTTGTAAGATTTCTAACCTAAGCAAGTTATTCTCTTCCTTTAGACTTGTGTTTTTGTCACTTACTTTACTACTCAAGATACATAATTTAGCAAAGTTGTCAATACTAAACTCAAAGGAATTTCGAAGTACCTCATTGTCGGTTTGTCCGACTTGTGATCCCTTGTCGTCATCACTTGGTATGTCAATGGCCATGAGACACATTTCCTATCCTTCTTCTTGAGCGTCGTTTTCTTCATCATCCAATGCTCCTCCAAGAAAAGCCTTTTCATTCTTTCTTTTAGGACATTCACTTATTAAGTGATTTAGATCACCACACCCAAAACATTTTCGTACAAACTTTTTCTTGGGATCGAACGACGTCTTCCTTTGTTCCATCGGAGGGCGAACATGGTTTCCTGGCCTTCGATAGAATTTCTTAAATGAGCGAACAATAAATGCGAGTTGCTCATCATCATTGAGAATACCATCATCGTCATCATCAATATCATATTCATCATGAATCTTAGCCTTTAGAGCGATTGACTTGTTCTTTTCTCTCTTGGCTTTTTCTAACTCATCATCTTTATCTAGGATAACCTCGTGTACTTTGAGATTTCCAATGAGTTCATCTAGAGTTAGCTTTTTCGCATTCTTTGATTCGTCAATTGCCGTCACCTTTGGTCTCCATCTTGATGGTAGAGCCCTTAAGAACTTACGAACATATTGCTTATCCGTGTAGATTGTACCTAGAGCTTTCAAACTTGAACAAATATTGTTAAATCTAGTGTAGGAACTATCTATTTTTTCATAATCTTCAATAGCAAATTGTTCATATTTAGTTATAAGCAATTCTACTTTATTTTCTATGACTTGTGGGTTTCCATGATGAGTAACCATGATACTATCCCAAATTTCCTTAGCACTACCCATCATAAAAACTCTCTCATATTCTTTCCTAGGCAATGCATTAAAAATGGTCATCTTAGCTTCATAGTTTTTGCCTACTTCTATCTTATGTTCCTTAGTCCATTCTTCTTCGGGTATATATATTTTAGTTTTCTTATCATCACTAAACTTAAATGGAACATGGTCACCTTTAGTAATAATGTTCCAATAGTCTCTATCTTTAGAACGGACATACATTTCAAATCGATGCTTCCAATAGCAAAATCCTTCACTTTCAAGAAGTGGAGGCCTTTGCATGGAACATCCTTCACTATAGTTCAATTTCTCAAGTTTTTGTTCCATCATCTTCTCCAATGCTTTCCAAATACCACCAAATTGTTTTAACCGATCTTTTCTTTATGTTCGCTGCAAGTTGAATTTCACCATCATCACCATTAAAATCCGAGCAACCACGCGCGGGCAAGCTCCATCGCTGGAATTCTTTTCTCCAGTCATTTAGAAGCTTTCTCCGGCCAACGATTACTGGCAACGCCACCTCTACCGCCGCCCGCCACAACTACAAATACACCGCATATAACATGTGTAAGTAACTAGAGGGGGTGAATAGTTACTTAGTCGATTTTTCAAAATTTTCTTTGTGTTTTGTTGACCTTGAACTTGATATAGTGTGATTTGAAATGTTTGTTCTCTAATAATGCTAACAATACAAATATATGATAAATTGTAATCAAAAGATAAGGGAAGAGAGAACAATCACAACGATTTATAGTGGTTCGGGAAGATGTTAACTAATCTTCCTTAATCCACTCTTCAATTCTACGAATTGAGATTTTTCTTCACTATGATACTCCAAATTCGGTGGAGTGTCCGAATACAACACTAGTACTTTGATAAGCCGCACCTTGTGAACTCTTACGTCCCTTTGAAGACTTCACAAACACCTATAGCTCTTACCACAAGATCCTAATGAACTATCCTAGTGAAAACACAACTATCCTCTAGATCCCTTTAAGAAGATAGTTTACAAGTAAACTTACAACTTTAAGCTTACAAGTACTCTTGCTAGAATCACTCCAAAAGATTACAAATTAATTATAAGAATGATATCAGTAAGTATGAGAAAATATGAGTGCAAGAGGTGAGTCTTCAAATGCTTCAAGGCTTGGCTTTTATAGGAAAGAGAAATCTGCCTGAAAATCATACGGCTCACTGTACGGTCGACCTTGGTTCGACTGTGTACCTCTGACATCTGATTCTTATGGCCGTTTTGGTCCTTTAAAAATTGTCATTTTCCTTTGTTGAATAGCTGCAACTAAAGGCCAATTACTTCTGAAATTATCCTCATTACCCTTTATGTTTTGGACATAAGCTTGGAAGTTGACAAGTCTATTAAAGAAAAAAGTCTTCAATCTTTGACCATTTGTCATTGATTACCAAAAGAGGTAATTGCAGATTTTTGTCTCTTGACAACCCATTATCTTTCAAAAGCTTCATCAACCTTTCTTAATCACTTGTCATTTAGCTTATGGGAGTTTCTTGCCTTTAGAACATTGTTACAACTTAAATGAACTAGTTTTGAATTTAGTTTGAACATAATGATTCTTGTTACACCTTGACTAGATTTGAACTAATTATATTCTCATACAAATAATGATACATAGAGCTAATGGGAGAGCAACTCTTTAATTGGGACTTTAATGACCATTATTAGTATGTTTAAATGACACTATGCATTAGGATAAAAGGATATGTCACTTGAGTGTTTTAGCCTAAATCAAGCTTAAAGTGTCATTAAGATGTCATTAGGTGTGATTAGTAATTAACATCTTTCGGTTCAAAACTCTTTTGAGATCAAAAAGGGCAACTATTATAAGTGTGTTTAAAAAGGTTTCATAAATTATAGATGCCTCAAAGTGATCTATCTTAAAGTGGATGAATTTGGTAACAGAGAAAACTGCGGTCGGGCTGCGGTCGTCCGTGAAGTCAGCCGTAGATTTACAGTTTTAGAAAAACTTGAACTCGCTGATACAGGACACACACGGTTGGTTTCACGGTCGACCGTAGTACAGCCGTGTAGCATTTTTACCAAGATAATTACTTATGTGTTGGTCTTTTGCTAGAGATAGTTTAGGCTTATGAACTCATGTCGTCCTACATATGATTAACAACTAGGTTCTTGTGTGTCATCATCAAAACAAAGTGATTAACTTTTGAAAATTATGATTTGAATCTTAACCAACAACATGTAAATCATAGTGAAATTTAAAAGTAAAATGATATGTGAAACTTTCGTAATGTGGTGACTATGGTGGTGGTTGAGGTGTGGTGGTGACTATAGTTTTTTAGCAGTCGTAATGTATGTTTTTTGTTTGGTGGTAGTGATAGTGGTGTTCGTGAGGTGGTAATGGTGGTGATTATTGAGATTGGAAGGTGAATAGGAGTAGTGGTGAAATAGAAGTGGAAAAAATAAGAATTACTCCGTAGCTGTAAAAGAAATATGGGATTGGGTTTAAAACTTGGTGAATGTGAAAGGCTTTCTTACTTAAAATTTAATTTAATATAAGTTTTAAGTGTTGTGCATTGAAAATTTGTATAAGCTGTACGTCTTAACCAGTGGATGGATGTGACTATACATGATGTTCATTTGTTTATAATTAAACTATTTTTTTGTATCTACTCCCTATTGTTGCTTACTCAGGATGAGATATTTTAGTCATATGCACTCCATAAATAAAGATAAAAGGAGTCACGTTAATTAAATTTAAAATTTGAATAAAATGATGTTTTTATATTATTATGTCTTTAAACGATATTTGTATAAAAAGTTTTACGAACATATGTCAAAAAATATGTTAAACAACAGTATGATTTGTTTACAATTATGAAAAACTTTAATATATTGAAAGAGAATATTATTTTTGAGTTATGTTAAGACAAAATCGCTGAAATGGTTCCTGTGGTTTGTATCAAAATGCTGATTTGGTCTCTGTGCTTTTTTTTGACAGATTTCATCCTCGTAGTATGTCAATGTTGCTGATTTAGTCCCTATTCCTGACGGACGTCTAAATTATCCGTTAAGTCAGAGTCATGTGCCAGACATGTGAGGGTAAGTCTGTCTTTTACATCTCATGTCTTTCAACTTACCCATCTTCATCCTTTCCAAACCCTAAATCATATATGTTCTTCCCCAACATCAAAATCACTACAAACAAAACTAATTCATCAAAATCTTTATCTTTATCTCTAAATCCCTTGAAAAGAACAAAACAGATTTACTTAAATTCTCTCAATTGCTCTGTTACAATTTCATACAATTTCATAGATGTGTGGCACCGTTTTTCACAAACACAAACACAATTCAATTACCCTAAACACAAAAACTCCAACTGTCGCACCATTTTTACAAACACAACATTTCTAAACCCTAAAACAATTCAAATCCAATAATCCCTCATTTCATTTTATAAACATTGGTTTACAAAAACAGATCTCAGAATGGGTTTGTGACATCAGATGAACATACCAATTTACATATCTTGAATTCAGGTATGAACGATGGTGGTTCACCTCCTTCGACGCCACCGCTGCTTCGGCGAGCCACCTATGTTGTGGTAGCCTGAAAAATGAATTGGAAAACCCCCGACCAAAGCTTTCTTTGTTTCTTTGTTTCCAACAGTTTCATCGATCTGCTATTCATTGATTCCTGCTACTATTCTTCGATTTGAAGGTCCAATTAAGAGAAGAACAAAAGGATTTTAAATTTAGAACTCAACTACGCTGATTTAGGTTTACGATTTTTGTGTACATTTATTTTGAATTTGAAGTTGTTTTGATGGTTGTAATATGAAGAGATGGATTTTGTTTATTTGAAATTAGGTTTGAAGAAAGTGTGCAGGTGGTAGCAGTGAAGAAATTGTTTGACATTATTTTTTTATTTATTTTTCTTTTAAATCTGGATTTACAAGATGAATGAATGTGTATATGTAATCTGATTTGATTTTGATATTATAAAATGATAATAATTGGTAAGATCAGATAGTATGTTTGAATAGATAGATTTAGTATGTTGCTTTTATTTTAATTTAAATTTATTTTTTTGAAATACAGAAGATTTGTGGAAGAAAGAGATTAGATGGATTCTAGATAATAAAGATAATAAAGAAAATGAAAAAATGAAAAAAATAATAATATAAAAGACGTATTTACCCTTGTGTGCGTAGCATGTGACATGAGTTAACGGAAGTTTTTAACGGTCTCCTGCCGGAGGGACGAAATCAGTAGCATTTTTCAAACCACGAGGATGAACTCAGTCAAAAAAAAAGCATAGGGATTAAATCAGCAATTTTGTACAAACCATAGGGACCATTTCAGCGATTTTGTCTTATGTTAAACTCATTAACGTTAAAATAATTTTGTAATTACAACAAGTTTTCGTACGCAGCAGAAGAGTATCCGCGACAACGCGTGGCTAACCACCCTGTTTGTTTATAAACAATAGCGAAATATTGTTCTATGAAAGATTTCAAATTGTAATTAGCTAATTTACAAATTATGAGCTAAAAAGATAGTTTATTATTGTTGGTCTCAAAGACTAGACAACCCAAGCTCAAGTCAGCATATCTCATTTATCATTAAGTGATGGAGCTTGAAAATTTTTATGTGGAGGACTTGGACATGACATGTTTTTATCAAGAAGACAAAAATGATTTAGCGCACAATATATATTTTTAGTACGTTGGTGATGTCCCGGACAAAATAGGGGCCTCTACCGGATGGGAGGATCTGAACTTAAAGTAACCATAAAATAAATCTTATAGCCCTTTGAGTTACGAGCGTTTGAGCTTTTAATAAATTAGACTCGAATCTGTGTGAATGAGATATGACCAAAATGGTAGCAGCTCGCAAATTTTGCGAGCCTTCACCATTTTCTTCATATCTCTTTCATAGAGACTCCGATTTAGTAAATCAAAAAGCCTAAACGTTAGTAACTTAAACGACTACAAGTTTCAAAATTTATTTGGGGGGCCACGCCCCCTCCAAGCTGCCGAGAAGCTTCGTCTTTGGCCCAAATAATAAGGATCAATTTTTACTTCTTGAACATGGCTTTTAAAAATAACGAGACGACACTGTGTATTATTTAAAAGCTTGTAAAAGCCTCTAGTCGTAGATTTATCAACTTTGACTTTATTCAAATGTGACCGCATAAATTTGACTTTGATCGACTTTGATTAGTTGACCGGTGACTCAGCCGGCTTGGTCATAGTCGGGTCGAACTAGACCTCAATCGGTCAACTTTTACAAATATACCGTTTACAAAAGAGTCACTACCCATGGTGTGTTGGAGAACTATACATACCTCTCGGGTTGAACTTTTGCGGTTGATCATGTTTGGGATTGACCTGTCCATATGTATCATTGACAAAATAAACTTCTACAAATCAAACATTGTCATAGCAGCCATGGAAGGTCCGGAGGGGGAGCAAACTGTGATTTCAGGGGCCTAATTTTTCTATATATGCAGACATAATCGGAGATTTGAGAAGCAGTGGTCCAGCGGTTGGTGGCATGTCTCCTTTAGGGGGGGTCAGGAGTTCGACCCCCGTTGGCTACATATTAAAAACATAATTTCATCTCTGCCATGAAGTATCCACATTCCCATATCGTTTGGGGGGGGGTAAAGAGGAGGGGGGTTTTACTTGACCGTGCCCTTGGATCGGTTTCAAGGTTTCCTCCCGGGCAGCGATGGGGGTGGGGTTATTATCGCTGCATCGGCATAGTCGAAACGGGAGATGATCACAACGGGTGGTTTAGTCTCCCTCGGGTGATCCCAATCGCTGTCTAAAAAAAAAAGGAAAACACAACTGAAGCAGCGAAGACAAAGTACAATAGACCCAAAAACAACAATCAAAGACCCCGAAAAAATAGAACTCAAAGTCCACTAGCATTCTAGCAAGGCCGAAACGGTCTTTTATAGTTTATATTATTCATTAGGGCCTAAGGGCCTCTTTTCACCTCGTTTTAGACCCTTAAATTCTTCGAACCGGCCCTGCTGTTGGACTTACTATACACGACGAGCTCCTTGCAGATGTCCATTGTGCTCATGCATTGAGATCATTTTGATGGTAGGTGTAAATCTAAACTAATCATGAATTCGTAAGTAAAATGAACTTTAGATCTAAGGGCCTTTCAATATGTCATACGTCAGCTCGGTAATTTTCATTGATCTGGGGGCCCTTTTTTACCGTCTCGCTCGGGGCACTGGAAAACTCAGGACCGACCCTGATAGCAACATATGAAACTTAATATTGCACTACTATTGTGTAATTTAATAACCAATTTAGAGAGCTCATAAAGTTTTACCATCATTTAATAACTAGAGTCGCATCGTGTCAAACAAACCATACATTTTGCTTTGTACGGCCATATATGCATGTATAATAAACAAAAAATGGTCAATGCTCTGGAAGTATTGAAGAGTATGTGAGTTTAAGTTCAGGAGTGAAAGTTCTATATATTCGTGAAAAATTCGCGTAGAGTGTGTGACTCGGTATGTGTAACATGGTATGTGTTAACTCCAAAGTTAGGACCCGTCCAAAAGATTATTACTATAGTTATAAAAATAAAAAAATTAGATTATTATAGTAAGCTTTATGATTTAATTAATAATTTGTAGGATGTTTACTATTAAAATTAATTTAATAATTTATAGAATAAAACTTCAAAAATTGTCCAGTGATTGGATGATTGAAAATCTTCAAAGAACTAAAATTAATCAACACTGACGTTGTGAATTATTTATTTGACAATTATTAATTGCGTAATTGGATCTTGATAAAACAGTTAATCGTGTGAATGTTTAGTTGTAGGTGTATAGTAATATAAAAAATGTTTGTTTTAATGTTCCGCCGCATTTATAAAATCTAAAAATACACACGATTTTCTATCAAACACCACCTAAGACCATATATAACCCTGCCTGTGACGTCACAGGCAGATTGGTCACTTTTTGGCCAAAAAGTGCAATCTGCCTCTGACGTGGCAGTGTCATCCTCTGACACCAAAATAACCCTGACGCCCCTCCAGTGTCAAATAGGTCCCACCAGTTTTATTTTTTCTTTTTCTTTTTTATTTTATTATGCATACAAATTATATTACATATAATTAAAAAACATATAAAAATTAACCATTACATAAAAAATTAACCATTACATAAAATTTAACCATTACATAAATTATTGAGTTTGATGTGTTAAAAATGATAGGTTTTGATGGTTTATATAGAAAAGAATATAAATAATTCAAATAAAAAAAATAAAACAAAACAAAACAAAAATCACTTGAATGAAAGTGTTAAAATGAGAGAAAAAATTGAGTTTGATGTGTTAAAAATGATAGGTTTTGATGGTTATATATAAAAGAAAATAAATAATTTAAATAAATAAAAAAAACAAAAAAAAAATATTTGAATGAAAGTGTTAAAATGAGAGAAAATATTGAGTTTGATGGGTTAAAAATGATGGGTTTTGATGTGTTTATATAGAAAAGAATATAAATAATTTAAATAAAAAAAAACAAAAACAAAATTAAAATCATTAAAATACGTGGACCAATCAGAAACCCTGACGCATTTTTTTTTCGTGAAAAAGTTGACTGACGCCCCTCCCGCGTCAGCCGTAACGCCCCACTAGGGCCGTCAGGGGGCGTCACCCACTGCCAGCGCGTCTGACGGGACCCCTCTGACGCCGCGTTAAAAATGGTCTAATGTAGCATGGATTTTGTACTTTTGGTTTAGCAAATAGAAAATTACACTTTTCTATAAAGTTTTTATAACATAGTACATTTAATTTTTTTTTTGACAAAATTCACAAGAAGTTAAAATAAATACGCTAAATCCATTCCTTGATCACGATCGAGAAAAATAGGTAGCGTATCTGAACTCGAGTTCAAATATTGCTTCATGTTTAAACTAATAATTGTTCGAGCACCCATTAAATTGAATATTTTTGAACACATTGTATGTTTGAACACCCAAGTGATACTCCGTATTGATTAGATAAAATTAAATGGATAGTCCCTATGGTTTACTCAAATTTTTGCGAGTATACTTTAAGCTTTTTTTGTATAGTCCTTAATTGTAATTTTTTACATACCTCAGTTGAACAATCGGGGTAAATATCTCCGTTAAATCAAGTCATGTGCCATGCATGTGAGGTTGCCTTATATGTAATTCAAACATTTTATATGAAATAGGTGACGAGGAAACGTTTTAACAAGTTGTTACTCGAGTTACAATTTGTTACGGGTGAGATTTTTATTTTGATATAGATTTGGATTTAGATTTTTGATTAAAGTTTAGATTTTTAATTTGATTTTCTTGATTAGAAAGGAGAAAAGAAAAGGGTGATAGATGATGAAGTAGCGGGGGATTTGAGAGAAGGAAGATGAGGAAGATGAAGAAATGTTGTAGGCTACTCAAATTCACATAATCACATGTTTTCATACATCAAAATCGACTAAAAATCAACGAAAATATTTAAAAAAGCGCAAATTCTCCTGTATTTAACAAAAAAATATGAGTATGTCTATCATCTTAACAATTAATTTTTCAAAAATTTTAGTTTATCTATATTGGAAAGCTATAAGAAAAAATTAATGTATTGTATTGTTAAGGTCATGAATGAAATTATATTAGCCATTTTACTCGTTTAATTATCTTCCTTGTTACACAAGTACGGCAACGGCACAAAATTCTGTTTGGCCCAAAATTAATTCCCAAATCTTAATATAACTAAACCCTTCATTAATCTCAACAATACTTCTATTTTGTATTATTTTATTTCATATTTCTTTTCAGATTTCTCTCTCAAAGACTCGAATCACATTAGTCTACTTACTCCGTACATATTACAGTAGTATTCATCTTCTTCATTCATTCACTACTCATATTCATCTTTTTTTTTTTATTCTCTCTAAATTTCATTAAAAAAATCATGGGTCGTGCAAAATTACCAATGGAACCAATCAAAGATCTCAAAAAACGCAACAAAACATTCCACGTCAGAAAAGAAAGCATCATCAAGAAAGCCCTGCAACTCACTACTCTTTGTGATGTCAGCGTCTCCATGATCATCTACAATCATCCCCATGAAACCCCTCAAGTTTTCCCTCCTGATCTTCATAAATTAAACTCTTCCATTGATCTTTATCAAATGTATCGAACCACTGATCCTGGCCGAATTAAATCGTATGATTTATCTTGGTTTTTTAACGACCGAAAAGTCAAAATTGATCAAGAACTTGAAAAGATTAAGAAAAAGAATGTGGAAATTAAGTACCCTTCTTGGTTTGATTTCTTGAATGATGTTTCTTCAGAAAGTTTGAAACTTTTTGCTTATGAGTTGGAAAATAAAATAGTTAATGTCAAAAACAGAATTGATTTTCTCAAGAAAACATCAGGGATTCAAAATCTTGATGAAAAAAATAGCCTGGTTATGATTTCGAGCCCGATTGATTACAGAAACTGTGATTTGTTTCCTGTAGGGTTCATTGGTGATCAAAATCAGTATCAGAATCTGTATAACACCATGAACATGCAATATTTTTCAAACCCTAATTTGGTGATAAATGACCCGAATTCGGCGATGAAGATGTTGAAGAGTGATGATTATGATAATAACAATGTTAGCAATTTTCATGATGCAGGGTTACTAGATTTTGGTAATTGTTCTATGATGGAACTGTTGATGAGCGATGATTATGATAACGTGAATTCGATGATGAAGATGTTGAAGAGTGATGATTATGATAACAAATGTCTGATGATGCCAATGAATGACAATGTTAGCAATTTTCATGATGCCGGGTTACTGAATCCTAGTAATTGTTCTATGATGGAACTGTTGATGGGTGATGATTATAATAACGTGAATTCGATGACCAAGATGTTGAAGAGTGATGATTATGATAATAACTGCCTGATGATGCCAATGAATGATAATGTTAGCAATTTGAGTGTTGGAGAGTTACTAAATTCTAGTAATTGTTCTATGATGGAACTGTTGATGAGTGATGATTATGATAATGTCGATTTTAAAACTGATTCGTTGCCAAAATTTTGTTTTGAATCGGAGATATTAGAGCAGCAGTTGAATGGATTCCTGATGACGGAATTTGGTTCTTCACAAAACTAGTATAGGAGGAAGCAAGTTGTATACTGAATTACTGATCATTAGGATATTTCATGATATAATTAAAATCTTTGATCTTTGAAGTTGATTAACTTTTTGTTAAAAGTTTCACAGTCGTGAATCATATTCAGTTTTTGTTCTATGAATGAAGTTTTAATTAAAAATTGTTGTTTCTATGAAAAAAATTTATTATTTTTTCCCCCCACGAGGTATGGGTATTTTTTTTATTTGGATGTATACCTTATTATGGAGTGGACTAGTGTTGAGCAATATTGAATAGTTAAAGTTGGTTTTAGTCATTATTAACCAAGATCACAGTAACCACTGCTGAGTGGACTTAAAACTATATTTTTAATGGTGCCGGGGTGATGTGGGTTTTGGTGGGGTATAGTGCTGATGTGAAAGAGGTGATGGGGGTAATGGCGTGATGGAGTTTGTAATGGTAGGCGTGATCGGGGTGTGATGGGGGTTGTTGGTCCCACATTTTTTATTTATTTTTCATTTTTGTTTGAGTTTTTATTATAATAATTATTATTTTTATTATAATAATAATTATTATTAGTATTATTATTATTATTAGTATTATTATTATTAATATTATTATTATTAATATTATTATTATTAATTCGTATTATTAATTTTAATAATTATCACAAAGAACATTCATTTTTTTAACAGAACTTTTATTGAACACAAACAAATACGGTTACAAGTTTTTTAAAAACTAAACATCCAACATAATTACAACGATAATTAAGTTAAACTAGAAAAATGAGCCCGCGCGATGCCGCGAGGCCCATATGAAATTGTTATGTACAAACTATTATAGTATTACTAGTATCATATTTAGATATTATCATCACTACTACTACTATTATTATTATTATTATTATTATTATTATTATTATTATTAGAAAGAGTGTGTGTGAGTTATAAAAAAATAAAAAGTTTGGGGTAGGTTTGTGAAAATTGTAAAAGTTAACTCATCATTTCAAAATTTTTAATAGACTACAAGATTTCATATTTCCATTTCTCATAAACATACGTCCCATGCATAGAGACAAAAATATCATTCATATGGATTGAACACCTAGTAACCGACATTCACAATCTGCATATAAGAATATCCCCATCATTCCGGGATCCTCCTTCGGACATGATATAAATTTCGAAGTACTAAAGCATCCGGTACTTTGGATGGGGCTTGTTGGGCCCGATAGATCTATCTTTAGAGTTCGCATCAATTAGGGTGTCTGTTCCCTAATTCTTAGATTACCAGACTAAAAAGGGGCATATTCGGTTTAATAATCCAGCCATAGAATGTAGTTTCGATCACTTGTGTCTATTTCGTAAAGTATTTATAAAATCAACGCATGTATTCTCAGTCCCAAAAATATATATTGCAAAAGCATTTAAAAAGGGAGCAAATGAAACTCACGCATATAAATATTGTAAAGCAGTTAATAAAGCATTTGCATGTATTCTCAGACCAAAAACGTAAAGAGTAAAAGGGAGCAAATGAACTCACCAACCTTTTGGTTGACACTTTAAAGCATGTTTATTCTCAGGTACGAAAGAAATCTTTCGCTGTGCATTTGCTCATCTTAGAGATATTACTTGGAGTCATTCATGACATATTTCAAAAAACGTTGCATTCGAGTCATTGAGTTCATCAAGATTATTATTAAGTCAATTATAGTAAGATATATTACGAAATGGTATGCATGTTGCCAACTTTCGATGTAATGAAAGATTGTCTTTTCAAAAACGAATGCAATGTTTGTAAAATGTATCATATAGAGGTCAAGTACCTCGCGATGTAATCAACTGTTGTGAATCATTTATAATCGATATGGACTTCGTCCGGATAGATTAGGACGGGTCTTCACAGTTGGTATATATATATATATATATATATATATATATATATATATATATATATATATATATATATATATATATATATATATACAATGGTTCGATTGTAAATATGTGTATTAATATATACAAATGATATAGGTTCGTGAATCCAAGGCCAACCCTGCATTGTTCAGTTGTTAAATATTGTCATATGTATTTTTACTACAAAATACATTAGGTGAGTTTCATTAATCCCCTTTTAAATGCTTTTGTAATATATATTTTTGGGACTGAGAATACATGCGCTGTTTTTATAACTGTTTTACGAAATAGACACAAGTAATTGAAACTACATTATATGGTTGAATGATCGAAATCGAATAAGAATTAGGGAACAGACACCCTAATTGACGCGAATCTTAAAGATAGATCTATCGGGCCCAACAAGCCCCATCCAAAGTACCGGATGCTTTAGTACTTCAAAATTTATATCATGTCCGAAGGAGGATCCCGGAATGATGGGGATATTCTTATATGTATATTGTGAATGTCGGTTACCAGGTGTTCAATCCATATGAATGATATTTTTGTCTCTATGCATGGGACGTATGTTTATGGGAAATGGAAATATGAAAATCTTGTGGTCTATTAAAATGATGGAAATGATTATTTATGTTAAACTAATGAACTTACCAACCTTTTGGTTGACACTTGAAAGCATGTTTATTCTCAGGTACGAAAGAAATCTTCCGCTGTGTATTTGCTCATCTTAGAGATATTACTTGGAGTCATTCATGACATATTTCAAAAGACGTTGCATTCGAGTCGTCGAGTTCATCAAGATTATTATTAAGTCAATTATAGTTTGATATATTATGAAATGGTATGCCTGCCCTCAACTTTCGATGTAATGAAAGATTGTCTTTTCAAAAACGAATGCAATGTTTGTAAAATGTATCATATAGAGGTCAAGTACCTCGCGATGTAATCAACTGTTGTGAATCGTTTATAATCGATATGGACTTTGTCCGGATGGATTATGACGGGTTCTTTCAGTTGGTACCAACTGAAAGGACCCGTTCATATACATTATAAACGTTTCACAATAGTTGATTACATTGCGAGGTATTTGACCTCTATATGATACATTTTACAAACATTGCATTCTTTTTTAAAAGACAAACTTTCTTTACATCGAAAATTGACAGGCATGCATACCATTTCATAATATTCACTATCCAACTATAAATTGATTTAATAATAATCTTTGATGAACTCAATGACTCGAATGCAACGTTCTTCGAAATATGCTATGAAAGACTCCAAGTAATATCTTTAAAATGAGCAAATACACGGAGGAAGATTTCTTTAACACTTGAGAATAAACATGCTTTAAAGTGTCAACCAAAAGGTTGGTGAGTTCGTTAGTTTATCATAATCATTTATTTCCATCATTTTAATAGACCACAAGAATTTCATTTACAGTTCTCATAAATGAATTGTCCCGTTCTTATTGATTAAAAACGTTCCATACTAATTGATTTCGTTGCGAGGTTTTGACCTCTATATGAGACGTTTTTCAAATACTGCATTCATTTTAAAACAAACCATAACCTTTATTTCATCAATAAAGGTTTAAAAAGCTTTACGTAGATTATCAAATAATGATAATCTATAATATCCTGTTTACACACGACCATTACATAATGGTTTACAATACAAATATGTTACAACGATAAAAGTTTCTTGAATGCAGTTTTTACACAATATCATATAAGCATGGACTCCAAATCTCGTCCTTATTTAAGTATGCGACAGCGGAAGCTCTTAATAATCACCTGAGAATAAACATGCTTAAAATGTCAACAAAAATGTTGGTGAGTTATAGGTTTAACCTATATATATCAAATCGTAACAATAGACCACAAGATTTCATATTTCAATACGCATCCCATACATAGAGATAAAAATCATTCATATGGTGAACACCTGGTAACCGACATTAACAAGATGCATATTTAAGAATATCCCCATCATTCCGGGACACCCTTCGGATATGATATAAATTTCGAAGTACTAAAGCATCCGGTACTTTGGATGGGGTTTGTTAGGCCCAATAGATCTATCTTTAGGATTCGCGTCAATTAGGGTGTCTGTTCCCTAATTCTTAGATTACCAGACTTAATAAAAAGGGGCATATTCGATTTCGATAATTCAACCATAGAATGTAGTTTCACGTACTTGTGTCTATTTTGTAAATCATTTATAAAACCTGCATGTATTCTCATCCCAAAAATATTAGATTTTAAAAGTGGGACTATAACTCACTTTCACAAATCATTTATATCAAAGTATGTTCAAAATATATTTACAACACTTTTAATACATTTTGATGTTTTAAGTTTATTAAGTCAGCTGTCCTCGTTAGTAATCTACAACTAGTTGTCCACAGTTAGATGTATAGAAATAAATCGATAAATATTATCTTAAATCAATCCACGACCCAGTGTATACGTATCTCAGTATTGATCACAACTCAAACTATATATATTTTGTAATCAACCTCAACCCTGTATAGCTAACTCCAACATTCACATATAGAGTGTCTATGGTTGTTCTGAAATATATATAGATGTGTCGACATGATAGGTCGAAACATTGTATACGTGTCTATGGTATCTCAAGATTACATAATATACAATACAAGTTGATTAAGTTATGGTTGGAATAGATTTGTTACCAATTTTCACGTAGCTAAAATGAGAAAAATTATCCAATCTTGTTTTACCCATAAATTCTTCATTTTAAATCCGTTTTGAGTGAATCAAATTGCTATGGTTTCATATTGAACTCTATTTTATGAACCTAAACTGAAAATCTATAGGTTTATAGTTGGAAAAATAAGTTAAAAGTCGTTTTTGTAAAGGTAGTCATTTCAGTCGAAAGAACGACGTCTAGATGACCATTTTAGAAAACATACTTCCACTTTGAGTTTAACCATGATTTTTGGATATAGTTTCATGTTCATAATAAAAATAATTTTCCCAGAATAACAACTTTTAAATCAAAGTTTATCATAGTTTTTAATTAACTAACCCAAAACAGCCAGCGGTGTTACTACGACGGCGTAAATCCGGTTTTACGGTGTTTTTCGTGTTTCCAGGTTTTAAATCATTAAGTTAGCATATCATATAGATATAGAACATGTTTTTAGGTAATTTTAAAAATCAAGTTAGAAGGATTAACTTTTATTTGCGAACAAGTTTAGAATTAACTAAACTATGTTCTAGTGATTACAAGTTTAAACCTTCGAATAAGATAGCTTTATATGTATGAATCGAATGATGTTATGAACATCATTACTACCTCAAGTTCCTTGGATAAACCTACTGGAAATGAGAAAAATAGATCTAGCTTCAAAGGATCCTTGGATAGCTTGAAAGTTCTTGAAGCAGAATCATGACACGAAAACAATTTCAAGTAAGATTTCCACTCGAAATAAGATTGTTATAGTTATAGAAATTGAATTAAAGTTTGAATATGATTATTAACTTGTATTAGAAAGATAACCTACTGTAAGTAACAAAGGTTTCTTGATCTTGGATGATTACTTGGAATGGATTTAGAAAACTTGGAAGTAAACTTGCAATCTTGGAAGTATTCTTGATTTTATTAAACTAGAACTTTTGGAATTTATGAAGAACACTTAGAACTTGAAGATAGAACTTGAGAGAGATCAATTAGATGAAGAAAATTGAAGAATGAAAGTGTTTGTAGGTGTTTTTGGTCTTTGGTGTATGGATTAGATATAAAGGATATGTAATTTTGTTTTCATGTAAATAAGTCATGAATGATTACTCATATTTTTGTAATTTTATGAGATATTTCATGCTAGTTGCCAAATGATGGTTCCCACATGTGTTAGGTGACTCACATGGGCTGCTAAGAGCTGATCATTGGAGTGTATATACCAATAGTACATACATCTAAAAGCTGTGTATTGTACGAGTACGAATACGGGTGCATACGAGTAGAATTGTTGATGAAACTGAACGAGGATGTAATTGTAAGCATTTTTGTTAAGTAGAAGTATTTTGATAAGTGTATTGAAGTCTTTCAAAAGTTTATGAATACATATTAAAACACTACATGTATATACATTTTAACTGAGTCGTTAAGTCATCGTTAGTCGTTACATGTAAATGTTGTTTTGAAACCTTTAGGTTAACGATCTTGTTGAATGTTGTTAACCCATTGTTTATTATAACAAATGAGATGTTAAATTGTTATATTATCATGATATTATGATATATAATATATCTTAGTATGATATATATACAGTTAAATGTCATTACAACAATAATCGTTACATATATGTCTCGTTTCGAAATCATTAAGTTAGTAGTCTTATTTTTACATATGTATTTCATTGTTAATACACTTAATAATATATTTACTTATCATTTAACATAATTAACCAAGTGTATCAATATTTTAATATGATTCATATGTACCTAGTAAGACGTTGTTATAACGATAATCGTTATATATATCGTTTTCGAGTTTCTTAATTTAATAGTGTCATTTTTATGTATATAACTCATTGTTAAAATACCTAATGAGATACATACTTATAATAAAATCATGTTAACTATATATATAACCATATATATGTCATCGTATAGTTTTTACAAGTTTTAACGTTCGTGACTCACCGATCAACTTGGGTGGTCAATTGTCTATATGAAACTTATTTCATTTAATCAAGTCTTAACAAGTTTGATTGCTTAACACATTGGAAACATTTAGTCATGTAAATATCAATCTCAATTAACCATCTTGTCATCTTCTCTTATTGGCAGGAAGTGTGCTGACTTGGTGAGACGATTAACTATTACCCAAATAGTATCATAACCACTTGCAGTCCTTGGCAATTTAGTAATGAAATCCATGGTAATGTTTTCCCATTTCCATTCCGGGATTTCAGGTTGTTGTAGTAGACCTGATGGTTTCTGATGTTCAGCTTTGACCTTAGAACACGTCAAATATTCTCCTACATATTTAGCAATATCGGCTTTCATACCTGGCCACAAAAATGTTTCTTAAGATCCTTGTACATCTTCCCAGTTCCAGGATGTATTGAGTATCTGGTTTTATGAGCTTCTCTAAGTACCATTTCTCTCATATCTCCAAATTTTGGTACCCAAATTCTTTCAGCCCTATACCGGGTTCCGTCTTCTCGAATATTAAGATGCTTCTCCGATCCTTTGGGTATTTCATCCTTTAAATTTCCCTCTTTTAAAACTCCTTGTTGCGCCTCCTTTATTTGAGTAGTAAGGTTAGTGTGAATCATTATATTCATAGATTTTACTCGAATGGGTTCTCTGTCCTTTCTGCTCAAGGCATCGGCTACCACATTTGCCTTCCCCGGGTGGTAACGAATCTCAAAGTCGTAATCATTCAACAATTCAATCCACCTACGCTGCCTCATATTCAGTTGTTTCTGATTAAATATGTGCTGAAGACTTTTGTGGTCGGTATATATAATACTTTTGACCCCATATAAGTAGTGCCTCCAAGTCTTTAATGCAAAAACAACCGCGCCTAATTCCAAATCATGCGTCGTATAATTTTGCTCGTGAATCTTCAATTGTCTAGACGCATAAGCAATCACCTTCGCCCGTTGCATTAATACACAACCGAGACCTTGCTTTGATGCGTCACAATAAATCACAAAATCATCATTCCCTTCAGGCAATGACAATATAGGTGCCGTAGTTAGCTTTTTCTTCAATAATTGAAACGCCTTCTCTTGTTCATCCTTCCATTCAAATTTCTTCCCTTTATGCGTTAATGCAGTCAAGGGTTTTGCTATTTTGGAGAAATCTTGGATGAATCTTCTGTAGTAACCAGCCAATCCTAAAAATTGACGTATATGCTTCGGAGTTTTTGGGGTTTCCCACTTTTCAACGGTTTCGATCTTTGCCGGGTCCACCTGAATACCTTCTTTGTTCACTATGTGACCGAGAAATTGAACTTCTTCCAACCAAAATGCACACTTTGAAAACTTAGCGTACAGTTTTTCTTTCCTCAATACTTCTAGCATTTTTCTCAAATGTTCTTCGTGCTCTTGATCATTCTTTGAATAAATAAGTATGTCATCGATGAAAACAATGACAAACTTGTCAAGATATGGCCTACACACTCAGTTCATAAGGTCCATGAACACAGTTGGTGCGTTAGTCAATCCAAATGGCATAACCATAAACTCGTAATGACCATAACGCGTCCTAAAAGCAGTTTTTGGAATATCATCCTCCTTTACTCGCATTTGATGATATCCAGAACGTAAATCGATCTTCGAATAAACCGACGAGCCTTGTAGTTGATCAAATAAGTCGTCAATTCTCGACAGTGGATAACGGTTTTTGATGGTAAGTTTGTTCAACTCTCTGTAGTCAATACACAACCTAAATGTACCATCCTTCTTCTTGACAAACAAAACAGGAGCTCCCCATGGTGATGTGCTTGGTTGAATGAAACCACGTTCTAATAGTTCTTGCAGTTGGCTTTGCAGTTCTTTCATCTCGCTGGGTGCGAGTCTATAAGGAGCACGAGCTATTGGTGCAGCTCCTGGTACAAGATCTATTTGAAATTCAACAGATCGATGTGGATGTAGTCCCGGTAATTCTTTCGAAAATACATCGGAAAATTCTTTTGCGACGAGAACATCATTGATGCTCTTTTCTTCAGTTTGTACTTTCTCGACGTGTGCTAGAATAGCATAGCAACCTTTTCTTATTAGTTTTTGTGCCTTCAAATTACTAATAAGATGTAGCTTCATGTTGCCCTTTTCTCCGTACACCATTAAGGGTTCTCCTTCTTCTCGTACCATGCGAATTGCATTTTTATAACATATGATCTCTGCTTTCACCTTCTTCAGCCAGTCCATGCCAACTATTACATCAAAACTCCCTAACTCTACTGGTATCAAATCAATCTTAAATATTTCGCTACCCAGTTTAATTTCTCGATTCCGGCATATATTATCTGCTGAAATTAATTTACCGTTTGCTAATTCGAGTAAAAATTTACTATCCAACGGCGTCAATGGACAACTTAATTTAGCACAAAAATCTCTACTCATATAGCTTCTATCCGCACCCGAATCAAATAAAACGTAAGCAGATTTATTGTCAATAAAAAACGTACCCGTAACAAGCTCCTGGTCTTCCTGTGCCTCTGCCGCATTAATATTGAAAACTCTTCCGCGGCCTTGTCCATTCGTGTTCTCCTGGTTCGGGCAATTTCTGATAATGTGGCCCGATTTTCAACATTTATAACAAGCTACATTGGCATAACTTGCTCCGACACTACTTGCTCCGCCATTACTCGTTCCGACACCATTTGTTCCTTTCGTTCTGTTAACCCCTGGTCCGTAGACCTCACACTTCGCCGCGCTATGACCATTTCTTTTACACTTGTTGCAAAATTTGGTGCAGAACCCCGAGTGATACTTTTCACACCTTTGGCATAGCTGCTTCTGATTGTTGTTGTTGTTGTTGCGGTTGTTATTGTTGTTGGGATGATTGTTGTTGTTGTTGTTGTTGTTGTTGTTGTTGGGCCGTTTGTTGTAGTTGCGATTGATGTTGTGATTGTTGGGATAATTGTTGTGATTATTATTGTAATTGCTGTTGTTGTTGTATTGGTGATTCTTATCACCGTTTTCCTCCCACTTTCTGTTGACTTGCTTCACATTGGCCTCTTCAGCCGTCTGTTCTTTAATTCTTTCCTCAATCTGGTTCACTAGTTTGTGAGCCATTCTACATGCCTGTTGTATAGAGGCGGGATCGTGTGAACTTATATCTTCTTGGATTCTTTCCGGTAATCCTTTCACAAACGAGTCGATCTTCTCTTCCTCATCTTCGAACGCTCCCGGACACAATAGACACAATTCTGTGAATCGTCTTTCGTACGTGGTAATATCAAATCCTTGGGTTCGTAACCCTCTAAGTTCTGTCTTGAGCTTATTGACCTCGGTTCTGGGACGGTACTTCTCGTTCATCAAGTGCTTGAATGCTGACCATGGTAGTGCGTACGCATCATCTTGTCCCACTTGCTCTAGATAGGTATTCCACCATGTTAACGCAGAACTTGTGAAGGTATGCGTAGCGTACTTCACTTTGTCCTCTTCAGTACACTTACTTATGGCAAACACCGATTCGACCTTCTCAGTCCACCGTTTAAATCCGATCGATCCTTCGGTTCCATCAAATTCCAAAGGTTTGCAGGCAGTGAATTCTTTGTAGGTGCATCCTACATGATTTCATGTACTGCTAGATCCAAGGTTATTATTGGTATGTAGCGCAGCCTGTACTGCGGCTATGTTTGAAGCTAGAAAAGTACGGAATTCCTCTTCATTCATATTCACGGTGTGTCGAGTAGTCGGTGCCATTTCCTTCAAAATAGTCAAATGGAACAAGTTAATCATATAGAATATTAAGAGTAGTTAATAGTATTTCGTAGCATAATATGAACTCATTTATAAAAGCTTTTTCTTCATATTAGCGTTTTATAAGTTTAAATTCGGGTAGTACCTGCCTGTTAAGTTCATACTTAGTAGCTAATATACAATTCAACTACTACAATTCTATATGAAAAACTGATTATAATAATATTTCGCGTTCAAAATTTTACACAATATTTTACAAACTTACAATACCGCTTATTTTACATATAGCATGAAATATAGCACACAATAAATTTGATACAAGATGGTTGTGAAGATAATTCTAGCTAGTACACAAGTCGTTCAGCAAAGGCAATAAAGACACGTAATTCATACGTCCAGAAACAAGTCAAGCATTCTGGTTTTACTAGGATTACTTCCCATCCTTGGTCTTGTGGAACATAACCGTTATGGCCGTTGATAAGACAGCGTGTTGTAACGTCGTCAAAGGGACGAGGGTTACGTAATGACCAACAGTCTCGTAATAACTTAAAAACCTCATTTCTTACCCCAATTACCGACTCCGTCACTTGTGGGAACGTTTTGTTTAATAGTTGTAGCCCGATGTTCTTTTTCTCACTTTGGTGAGAAGCGAACATTACTAACCCGTAAGCATAGCATGCTTCTTTATGTTGCATGTTAGCCGCTTTTTCTAAATCATGAAGTCCTATATTCGGATACATTGAGTCAAAATAATTTCTTAACCCGTTGCGTAAAATAGCATTTGGGTTCCTCGCAATATATGCGTCAAAGTAAACACATCGTAACTTATGGATTTCCCAATGTGATATCCCCCATCTTTCAAACGAAAGTCTCTTATAAACCAAGACATTCTTGGAACGTTCTTCGAATGTCTTACAAACTGATTTCGCCGTAAATAGTTGTGCCGAAGAATTCTGACCGACTCTAGACAAGATTTCATCAATCATGTCTCCGGGTAGGTCTCTTAAAATATTGGGTTGTCTATCCATTTTGTGTTTTTATACTGTAAAATAGACAAAAGTTAGATTCATAAAAAAAATACTTATTAATACAAGCAATTTTTACATATATCATAAAGCATAAGCACACTATATTACATATATTACACCACACGAATACAACTATCTTATTCTGACTCACTCGTTTCTTCTTCTTCGGTTTTGGTTCGTTTTGCCAAGTTCTAGGGATATATGATGTTCCCCTAATACTAGCTGTCGTTTTACACAACGGTTTAGAAAAACCTGGTGGTTTAGAGATTCCCGGGTCATTGTTACAACTTAAGGACTTCGGGGGTTGACGATACATATAAAGTTCATCGGGGTTGGAATTATATTTCTCTATTTTTATGCCCTTTCCCTTATTATTTTCTTTTGCCTTTTTAAATTCAGTTGGGGTAATTTCTATAACATCATCGGAATTCTCGTCGGAATCCGATTCATCGGAGATTTGGTAATCCTCCCAATATTTTGCTTCCTTGGCGGAAACACCATTGACCATAATTAACCTTGGTCGGTTGGTTGAGGATTTTCTTCTACTTAACCGTTTTATTATTTCTCCCACCGGTTCTATTTCCTCCTCCGGTTCCTCCTCTTCCGGTTCTGATTCTTCTTCCGGTTCTGATTCTTCTTCCGGTTCTTCTTCGGGAACTTGTGAATCAGTCCAATATATATTCGACTCTTCGTTATTATTAGGTGAGTCAATGGGATTTGTGCTAGAGGTAGACATCTATCACACAATATCAAACATGTTAAGAGATTAATATATCACATAATATATACATGTTAATAATATATAGTTTCCAACAAAAATGTTAAGCAATCATTTTTAAAGAAAACATGGTCGAAGTCCAGACTCACTAATGCATCCTAACAAACTCGATAAGACACACTAATGCAAATTTTCTGGTTCTCTAAGACCAACGCTCGGATACCAACTGAAATGTCCCGTTCTTATTGATTAAAAACGTTCCATATTAATTGATTTCGTTGCAAGGTTTTGACCTCTATATGAGACGTTTTTCAAATACTGCATTCATTTTAAAACAAACCATAACCTTTATTTCATCAATAAAGGTTTAAAAAGCTTTACGTAGATGATCAAATAATGATAATCTATAATATCCTGTTTACACACGACCATTACATAATGGTTTACAATACAAATATGTTACAACGAAAAAAGTTTCTTGAATGCAGTTTTTACACAATATCATATAAGCATGGACTCCAAATCTTGTCCTTATTTAAGTATGCGACAGCGGAAGCTCTTAATAATCACCTGAGAATAAACATGCTTAAAATGTCAACAAAAATGTTGGTGAGTTATAGGTTTAACCTATATATATCAAATCGTAACAATAGACCACAAGATTTCATATTTCAATACGCATCCCATACATAGAGATAAAAATCATTCATATGGTGAACACCTGGTAACCGACATTAACAAGATGCATATTTAAGAATATCCCCATCATTCCGGGACACCCTTCGGATATGATATAAATTTCGAAGTACTAAAGCATCTGGTACTTTGGATGGGGTTTGTTAGGCCCAATAGATCTATCTTTAGGATTCGCGTCAATTAGGGTGTCTGTTCCCTAATTCTTAGATTACCAGACTTAATAAAAAGGGGCATATTCGATTTCAATAATTCAACCATAGAATGTAGTTTCACGTACTTGTGTCTATTTTGTAAATCATTTATAAAACCTGCATGTATTCTCATCCCAAAAATATTAGATTTTAAAAGTGGGACTATAACTCACTTTCACAGATTTTTACTTCGTCAGGAAGTAAGACTTGGCCACTGGTTGATTCACGAACCTATAACAATATATACATATATATCAAAGTATGTTCAAAATATATTTACAACACTTTTAATACATTTTGATGTTTTAAGTTTATTAAGTCAGCTGTCCTCGTTAGTAATCTACAACTAGTTGTCCACAGTTAGATGTATAGAAATAAATCGATAAATATTATCTTGAATCAATCCAAGACCCAGTGTATACGTATCTCAGTATTGATCACAACTCAAACTATATATATTTTGGAATCAACCTCAACCCTGTATAGCTAACTCCAACATTCACATATAGAGTGTCTATGGTTGTTCCGAAATATATATAGATGTGTCGACATGATAGGTCGAAACATTGTATACGTGTCTTTGGTATCTCAAGATTACATAATATACAATACAAGTTGATTAAGTTATGGTTGGAATAGATTTGTTACCAATTTTCACGTAGCTAAAATGAGAAAAATTATCCAATCTTGTTTTACCCATAACTTCTTCATTTTAAATCCGTTTTGAGTGAATCAAATTGCTATGGTTTCATATTGAACTCTATTCTATGAATCTAAATTGAAAAAGTATAGGTTTATAGTCGGAAAAATAAGTTAAAAGTCGTTTTTGTAAAGGTAGTCATTTCAGTCGAAAGAACGACGTCTAGATGACCATTTTAGAAAACATACTTCCACTTTGAGTTTAACCATGATTTTTGGATATAGTTTCATGTTCATAATAAAAATAATTTTCCCAGAATAACAACTTTTAAATCAAAGTTTATCATAGTTTTTAATTAACTAACCCAAAACAGCCCGCGGTGTTACTACGAAGGCGTAAATCCGGTTTTACGGTATTTTTCGTGTTTCCAGGTTTTAAATCATTAAGTTAGCATATCATATAGATATACAACATGTGTTTAAGTGATTTTAAAAGTCAAGTTAGAAGGATTAACTTTTATTTGCGAACAAGTTTAGAATTAACTAAACTATGTTCTAGTGATTACAAGTTTAAACCTTCGAATAAGATAGCTTTATATGTATGAATCGAATAATGTTATGAACATCATTACTACCTCAAGTTCCTTGGAAAAACCTACTTGAAATGAGAAAAATAGATCTAGCTTCAAAGGATCCTTGGATGGCTTGAAAGTTCTTGAAGCAGAATCATGACACGAAAACAATTTCAAGTAAGATTTCCACTCGAAATAAGATTGTTATAGTTATAGAAATTGAATTAAAGTTTGAATATGATTATTACCTTGTATTAGAAAGATAACCTACTGTAAGTAACAAAGGTTTATTGATCTTGGATGATTACTTGGAATGGATTTAGAAAACTTGGAAGTAAACTTGCAATCTTGGAAGTATTCTTGATTTTATGAAACTAGAACTTTTGGAATTTATGAAGAACACTTAGAACTTGAAGATAGAACTTGAGAGAGATCAATTAGATGAAGAAAATTGAAGAATGAAAGTGTTTGTAGTTGTTTTTGGTCGTTGGTGTATGGATTAGATATAAAGGATATGTAATTTTGTTTTCATGTAAATAAGTCATGAATGATTACTCATATTTTTGTAATTTTATGAGATATTTCACGCTAGTTGCCAAATGATGGTTCCCACATGTGTTAGGTAACTCACATGGGCTGCTAAGAGCTGATCATTGGAGTGTATATACCAATAGTACATACATCTAAAAGCTGTGTATTGTACGAGTACGAATACGGGTGCATACGAGTAGAATTGTTGATGAAATTGAACGAGGATGTAATTGTAAGCATTTTTGTTAAGTAGAAGTATTTTGATAAGTGTCTTGAAGTCTTTCAAAAGTTTATGAATACATATTAAAACACTACATGTATATACATTTTAACTGAGTCGTTAAGTCATCGTTAGTCGTTACATGTAAATGTTGTTTTGAAACCTTTAGGTTAATGATCTTGTTGAATGTTGTTAACCCATTGTTTATTATAACAAATGAGATGTTAAATTGTTATATTATCATGATATTATGATATATAATATATCTTAGTATGATATATATACAGTTAAATGTCGTTACAACGATAATCGTTACATATATGTCTCGTTTCGAAATCATTAAGTTAGTAGTCTTATTTTTACATATGTATTTCATTGTTAATACACTTAATAATATATTTACTTATCATTTAACATAATTAACCAAGTGTATCAATATCTTAATATGATTCATATGTACCTAGTAAGACGTTGTTTTAACGATAATCGTTATATATACGTTTTCGAGTTTCTTAATTTAATAGTGTCATTTTTATGTATATAACTCATTGTTAAAATACCTAATGAGATACATACTTATAATAAAATCATGTTAACTATATATATAACCATATATATGTCATCGTATAGTTTTTACAAGTTTTAACGTTCGTGAATCACCGGTCAACTTGGGTGGTCAATTGTCTATATGAAACTTATTTCATTTAATCAAGTCTTAACAAGTTTGATTGCTTAACACGTTAGAAACATTTAGTCATGTAAATATCAATCTCAATTAATATATATAAACATGGAAAAGTTCGGGTCACTACAATAAATATGCGTCCCATGCATAGAGACAAAAATAATCATTCATATGGTGAACACCTGGTAACCGAAATTAACTAGATACATATAAGAATATCCCCTATCATTCCAGGATCCTCCTTCGGACATGATATAAATTTCGAAGTACTAAAGCATCCGGTACTTTGGATAGGGTTTGTTAGGCCCAATAGATCTATCTTTAGGATTCGCGTCAATTAGGGTGTCTGTTCCCTAATTCTTAGATTACCAGACTTTAATAAAAAGGGGCATATTCGATTTCGATAATTCAACCATAGAATGTAGTTTCACGTACTTGTGTCTACTTCGTAAAACATTTATAAAAATTGCGCATGTATTCTCAGCCCAAAAATGTAATGAGTAAAAGGGAGCAAATGAAACTCACGCATATAAATATTGTAAAACAGTTAATAAAGCATTTGCATGTATTCTCAGTCCCAAAAATATAAAGGGTAAAAAGGCAAATGAAACTCACCATACTGTATTTCGTAGCAAAAATACATATAACGTCATTGAACAAGTGCAAGGTTGGCCTCGAATTCACGAACCTAAATTAATTATATATATTTATGTGTTGGTCAATATTTGTCTAACAAATTAGGTCAAGTCATAGTGTACCACAATCCTAATGCTCGAGACTAATATGCAAAAGTCAACAAAAGTAAATTTGACTCAAAATAATTTCCAAAAATCTATACATGATTAATATATAGTTTAAATATCGTCGTTTTATATTTTTAAATATTTTTAAAAGATTTATTAGAGTAAATAATATAATTTATTTATTAATAAATAAAATTTTATATTAAATTTATATAATAAAATATACTTTTATATATATTAAGTAATAAAATTTATAGGGTTCATTTAATATCATAAAGATAATATGATAGGTATTATTAAAGTAAGTTATTACACGTAGTAAAATATGTTTGTATCACATATTTATTTGATAAAATAATATCTATAATGATAGTAAGTAAAAGTTGTATTATTTTGTAATAATAATAATTATTATAAAAATATCAATATTTATAATTACTAAGATGACATTATGATAAAACGATAATTCTAATTATGATAACTTTAATATTTACGATAATTTTTAATATTATCTTTAAAATAATAATTCTATTTAAAATAATAATAATAATGATATTTTATAGTAACAATGACATTTCTATTAAAATGATAATTTTTGTTAAAATGATAGTTTTAATACTAACGATACTTTTAATAATAATAGTAATGATAAAAATAATAAGAACGATAATTTTATCTAAATCAATATCTTATAATATTTTAATTTCATCATGATACTCTTACTCATTATTTCCTAATCGTTTCGTTTAATAGCTTTTAATCGTCTTTTATATCGTGTTCATAATAATGATAATAATAGTAATCAAAATAATTAGGTGTTACAAATATTTGTTTTAATTACACTAATATTAATAATGATAGTTACTATAACATTATTAACGATAATACTAATAATTATCTTATTGATAATATAGTAATAATAATAATAACAATAACAATAACCATTTTTAAATAATGATATATATATTAATAATGATAATAATAATAATAATACTAATAATAATAATAATAATAATAATTGGATAATAATAATAATACTAATTATAACTTTAACGATAATAACGATAGTAATAATAAAAAAAATAACAATTTTTAATGATAAATCCCTTTTATTGATAAAGATAATAATAATGATAATAATAAGATAAAACTAGAACGACGATAAAAACGACGATAATAATAATCATTTTTAATAAAAATATCAAAAATTCAATTGATTATAACTTCTAATCCGTTCATCGAAACCATTCGATATCTAAAGGAAAAGTTCTTAATTTTTCGCTAGCTTTCCAAGGACATGCATATCTTATACCTTATCTCAACCGCAAGTGTAACTAATTCAAGATTCAACCTAACCTGTCTAAGGGCAATATCAAAAGTACAAACATGCATAATCCTAAATACTCGAGCACTAGTCAGGGATACACTATTAGTACGTAAAAGTTAAATTATGAGTACTCACGTATCAATATTGAGATTCAATATTACAGGAAAGGTACGTAGACGCAACGGAAATGATAAACAATATATTAACCTCACGAGCATACCCATGAATCATACTCAATCACCTCCATAGCTATAACCCATAATTTCCTTAATCCTATCCTACTCGAAAAACAATTTCGAAATCACTCGGACAACGCTCCGTCGTAATATTTTATGTATACTAATAATATCTTGAAATAATACGGAGTAAATATATATATATGTAAATCGATTGAGAGAGTTTAGAGAAAAATATTTTCAATTTTCTATGAAATAATGAAACCTATTGAATTCTATTTATAATAGATTTTTGAATTATTAAAGTGAATTATTAAAGTATGAATTATTAAAGTGAATTATTAAAGTATGAATTATTAAAGTAAATTATTAAAGTATGAATTATTAAAGTGAATTATTAAAGTATGAATTATTAAAGTGAATTATTAAAGTATGAATTATTAAAGTGAATTATTAAAGTTAAAGTAAAGTAAAAATAAAGTAAAGGTAAAGTTTAAGTATAGTAAAAGTATAAAACTATGTACGTATAATACGCATATAAATATATATAATATTAATTTAAATCGTTATATATATTTAATAAAATAAAATATAAATATCGTTATCTTAATTATACTAGTTAAGTAATGAGTTGTCAAAAGTGGTTCTAAATATTTATAAAAGTTATATACGTTTTAATAATAAAGTTCTTTTTAAACTGAAAACGTTTTTGTACGTTTGAAACTAAATAGATCAATCGAGTCTTTATGAGATTCAATCTTCCACTATCCTTTATCTAGTTCTCAATGATTGACAATTTGTTCTTATTTATAAATCACTTTACCATTTTCCGAATATTGTTAAAATGGAAAGATTTCTCAAATCAACGTGGGCCTTTCAACAGAGACTTGTAATCACAATTTCAATATATCTGATAATTCAATTATTTGATCTTATCTTCTAATTCCATTGATAAACATTTTGAAACAGATACAATCATATAAAGTATTTAATCTAATATTTTGTTTACGTTTCAAGTTATAATATATATACACATATACATATATAATCATATTCGTTTAATGGTTCGTGAATCGTTGGAACTTGGTTGAAGTTGAATGAATGTATGAACATAGTTTAAAATTCTTGAAATTTAACTTAACAAATATTGCTTATCGTGTCGGAAACATATAAAGATTAAAGTTTAAATTTGGTTGGAAATTTCCGGTGTCGGAAACATATAAAGATTAAAGTTTAAATTTGGTTGGAAATTTCCGGGTTGTCACAGTACCTACCCGTTAAAGAAATTTCGTCCCGAAATTTGAGTGGAAAGGTCGTGAATGATAATAAGTATGTTTTCATGATGCATACGGGCTGAAAATTAGAGTTTTATCATCAGCGAATAATTTGGATAAACAATCCATTTATATGAAGAGTACGAATGAAGCTAACATAGAAGAGTGAAATGAGTAAGTGTAGATTCATCTTATCATTTGACATAGATATGATTGATTCTCAGATTTCAAGGGATTTGAAGAAAATCTTCTTAATAAGATTTGACTCTCCGGTAATCAAGGGAATTGGGATCCGCTTTAAATGCGATCATCCATTTTAATTGTTCTATCGGTGATTTTCTTATAAATTCACCTCCTTCGTTTCCAACTGAAATATTATTTAGATTTGATATATGTAAATGTATAAATGTTTGTGTCTATTACATATATTACATATGATATTATTAATAATAATGAAAGTAATAATAATTTTAATATCTTAATTATATTCCAACTTGTTAATTAATACAACCACCATTTATTTATGTAATATTATGTTATATGATGACATTTTACTGAACAATTAATATTTATATATTTTATGTATGTATTAAACAGAAATCATATATATAAACTCAGTTTAAATTACACTTAATTACTTCGTATCTTATTTTATATATTTAATTCTAATATTTAAGTTAAATTTTATTATTATATATATTTACCTGTATTTATATATATATATTTATTTACACATTAGGGTTCGTGAATCGTCGAGCACAGTCAAAGGGTATTTGCATAAATGAAATCAGTTCAAATTTATGCAACGTTCTTCGAAATATGCTATGAAAGACTCCAAGTAATATCTTTAAAATGAGCAAATACACAGCGGAAGATTTCTTTAACAATCATTAAACAATATAATAATTACCTTTTACTATAATATATATTGTTTTTAATATATAACGATATTCATAAATATATAAATATGATATCTAACAATAGATCATGTTATATGTATAAACCGTGATAATAAAATATTGTTCAATGACGTTATATGTATTTTTACTACGAAATACAGTATGGTGAGTTTCATTTGCCTTTTTTACCCTTTATATTTTTGGGACTGAGAATACATGCGCTTTTATAAATGTTTGACGAAATAGACACAAGTAATTGAAACTACATTCTATGGTTGAATTATCGAAATCGAATATGCCCCTTTTTATTAAAGTCTGGTAATTTAAGAATTAGGGAACAGACACCCTAATTGACGCGAATCTTAAAGATAGATCTATTGGGCCTAACAAACCCCATCCAAAGTACCGGATGCTTTAGTACTTCGAAATTTATATCATGTCCGAAGGAAGATCCCGGAATGATAGGGGACGAAGCATATAATTTTTAAGAGTTAGAGACTAGCAACGTAATTTAACCAAGACCACATGGACCATCAGTGTAATTAACTCTTATTAATAACAATTTTTTGTTGTTATTGCTAAAATTTCAATACAAAAAATGATGTTTTACAAGTCAAAATAAATAATACGGAGTATTTCTTTTTGCTTTTGAAATAAGTATCTGATATTCATGGTTTAGATTTTTGTTTCAACTAGTTGTGGAGCCCTCGCTTCGTGCCGGGGGCTCCGTTTTGAATGCGAGTTAAAAAAAAAAGTGTTAGATCTATTTTGTAAAAAAAAAAAAATTTCGACATCTAACATTGAAGGGTTGTTCCTTTGTGAAAGTTGCTTCTTTTAGCGTTCGGGTTTTTTTTTTTTTTCTTTAAAGTTAGTTGATCTATTTTGTAAAAAAGAATATTTTTTGACATCTTTTGGTAGCATTGAAGGGTTGTTCCTTTTATGAAAGTTGTTTTTTTATCGTTTGAGACAAAAAAAAAAGTAGCACAACAGTAGCGTGGTGAGTGTTATTATTCAATATTTTTAGTGTTAGTGATGGGATAAATAATATTTTAGAGTATAGGTATAAAATGGGGGTTTCGATTTGTATTTTAATGAAAGTTAAGGGGTTGGGGGTGTGAAAAATGAAATATTAAATAGTATTATAAAATGGGGGGGTTCGATTTATATTTTAATGAAAGTTAGGGGATTGGGTGTATAGAAAATGAAAGATTAAATAGTACTATTCATAACTAATAAGACATATTTTGTCTATTATCAATATATATAACAGCCGGCAGCAATGAACAGTACCGCTACAGTACCGCAACAGTAAAATCGCTACAGAACCTTTTTTTTTTTTTTACCAAACCTTCGTTTAGTAGCAAATTTTCTGACCCAACGAAGTGGGCCAACGGCCATTTCCTAGTTAGTTATATTAGTAAAGTAATAGTAATAGTAATATGGTGTCACTACTCATTAGTGACCGGTTATTAGTTATCAGTCATGAATCATGATCTTATTTGGTCCCATAGTTATGATCAGTTATTCAGTTAAAAGGGTTAAGACCCAGTAAGACCATTGGATGACTAATGTGACGATCGCTCCAAATCCATATGGACGAACACGTCATTCATTGATTTCATTGCGAGGTATTTGACCTCTATGTGATACATTTTGTAACATTGTATTCGTTTGAAAAGGTATTTCATAAATGAATATATAAATTCCAGGTTTTTAACATCTGATGATTCCTACGTATAGACAATCACCATTTAAATGGTTTACAATAATACATCTGTTGACAATACAGTCAAAATAAGATACATGGTAATGGTTTGGTGAATGCAAGTTTCTTGTATATAGCATGTATGACTCCAAGCACATATCTTGTATCACGTATAAGCAAACAGCGGAAGACTTCTAGAAACCTGAGAATAAACATGCTTCAAGTGTCAACAAAAAGGTTGGTGAGTTCATAGTTTTAATATTACACATAATCCGTATATCAATGTGGACTACAAAAGTTCAGTTGTTTTATTCAAAACGTTTATCAATAGGTTTTACATAAAAGGTGGATCACAAGATTTCAGTTGTTTCATCCGAAACGTTTATCAATCGGTTCTACAAAATTGAGCACCCTGGTAACTAAACTTTAACGTTTATATAATTTGTACCCTTTGTATAATCATCTTAATAATACACGCAAACCAACGTGTACGCTTCTCAAATAGCATACGTCCGTTAAAAGGCTAGCGCTCTAGCTCGGACGGGGATATCAAGCCCTATGGATCCATATACTACTACTCGCGCCCACCAGTTCTTATAACTGGCAGTTAACAGTTACCAAAGCTAAGGGATTTTCGGTTCAAACTCAGTGTAGAATTTAGTATGTACTTGTATCCATTGCGTTTAAAATAAAATGCATGTATTCTCAGCCCAAAAATATATATTGCAAAAGCAATTAAAAAGGGATCAATGAAACTCACGCATATAAATATTGTATATGAAATGTCCCGTTCTTATTGATTAAAAACGTTCCATATTAATTGATTTCGTTGCGAGGTTTTGACCTCTATATGAGACATTTTTCAAAGACTGCATTCATTTTTAAACAAACCATAACCTTTATTTCATCAATAAAGGTTTAAAAAGCTTTACGTAGATTATCAAATAATGATAATCTAAAATATCCTGTTTACACACGACCATTACATAATGGTTTACAATACAAATATGTAAAAAAAAAATAAGTTTCTTGAATGCAGTTTTTACACAATATCATACAAGCATGGACTCCAAATCTTGTCCTTATTTAAGTATGCAACAGCGAAAGCTCTTAATAATCACCTGAGAATAAACATGCTTAAAACGTCAACAAAAATGTTGGTGAGTTATAGGTTTAACCTATATATATCAAATCATAATAATAGACCACAAGATTTCATATTTCAATACACATCCCATACAGAGAGATAAAAATCATTCATATGGTGAACACCTGGTAACCGACATTAACAAGATGCATATATAAGAATATCCCCATCATTCCGGGACACCCTTCGGATATGATATAAATTTCGAAGTACTAAAGCATCCGGTACTTTGGATGGGGTTTGTTAAGCCCAATAGATCTATCTTTAGGATTCGCGTCAATTAGGGTGTCTGTTCCCTAATTCTTAGATTACCAGACTTAATAACAAGGGGCATATTCGATTTCGATAATTCAACCATAGAATGTAGTTTCACGTACTTGTGTCTATTTTGTAAATCATTTATAAAACCTGCATGTATTCTCATCCCAAAAATATTAGATTTTAAAAGTGGGACTATAACTCACTCTCACAGATTTTTACTTCGTCGAGAAGTAAGACTTGGCCACTGTTGATTCACGAACCTATAACAATATATACATATATATTAAAGTATGTTCAAAATATATTTACAACACTTTTAATATATTTTGATGTTTTAAGTTTATTAAGTCAGCTGTCCTCGTTAGTAACCTACAACTAGTTGTCCACAGTTAGATGTACAGAAATAAATCAATAAATATTATCTTGAATCAATCCACGACCCAGTGTATACGTATCTCAGTATTGATCACAACTCAAACTATATATATTTTGGAATCAACCTCAACCCTGTATAGCTAACTCCAACATTCACATATAGAGTGTCTATGGTTGTTCCGAAATATATATAGATGTGTCGACATGATAGGTCGAAACATTGTATACGTGTCTATGGTATCTCAAGATTACATAATATACAATACAAGTTGATTAAGTTATGGTTGGAATAGATTTGTTACCAATTTTCACGTAGCTAAAATGAGAAAAATTATCCAATCTTGTTTTACCCATAACTTCTTCATTTTAAATCCGTTTTGAATGAATCAAATTGCTATGGTTTCATATTGAACTGTATTTTATGAATCTAAACAGAAAAAGTATAGGTTTATAGTCGGAAAAATAAGTTACAAGTCGTTTTTGTAAAGGTAGTCATTTCAGTCGAAAGAACGACGTCTAGATGACCATTTTAGAAAACATACTTCCACTTTGAGTTTAACCATAATTTTTGGATATAGTTTCATGTTCATAATAAAAATCATTTTCTCAGAATAACAACTTTTAAATCAAAGTTTATCATAGTTTTTAATTAACTAACCCAAAACAGCCCGCGGTGTTACTACGACGGCGTAAATCCGGTTTTACGGTGTTTTTCGTGTTTCCAGGTTTTAAATCATTAAGTTAGCATATCATATAGATATAGAACATGTGTTTAGTTAATTTTAAAAGTCAAGTTAGAAGGATTAACTTTTGTTTGCGAACAAGTTTAGAATTAACTAAACTATGTTCTAGTGGTTACGAGTTTAAACCTTCGAATAAGATAGTTTTATATATATGAATCGAATGATGTTATGAACATCATTACTACCTCAAGTTTAGTAGGTAAACCTACTGGAAGTGACAAGAAATGATCTAGCTTCAAAGGATCTTGGATGGCTTGAAAGTTCTTGAAGTAGGATCATGACACAAAAACAAGTTCAAGTAAGATTTTTGCTCGAATTAAGATAGTTTATAGTTATAGAAATTGAATCAAAGTTTGAATATGAATATTACCTTGAATAAGAAAGATAACCTACTGTATATAACAAAGGTTTCTTGATCTTAGATGATTACTTGGAATGGATTAGGAAGCTTGGAAGTAAATTAGTAAACTTGAAGGGATTTTTGAAGTATTCTTGAAGTGTTCTTCCTATGATGATTATAGCTTGATTCTTGAAGTGATTTTTGATGAAGATGATGATTAACTACTGGAAAAATACGTTCATAATAGTGTGGGTGTGTTGAGAGAGAATTAGAAAGAGATTTGGAAGTGAAATGGAGTGAATGATGAGTGTTAATTGGTGAGTGGTGAGTGGGGTTAAAAGGAGTTCTAGTTAGTTGACTAGCTCATGGTAGAAGTTAAAATTGATTAGTCATACATGACATAATCAAAAGTGGAATCCCATGCTAGTTCCTATTGGTATATACCCATAGTAAGTACGTTTTGAAGCTGTGTATAATACGGGTAAGAATACGACTAGAATTCTTGATGAAAGAAAAGAATGGGAAAGTAACTGTAACCATTTTCGTTAAGTATGAGTGTTTTGATATATGTCTTGAAGTCTTCCAAAAGTATTTTAATACATCTAAATACACTACGTGTATATACATTTTAACGGAGTCGTTAAGTCATCGTTAGTCGTTACATGTAAGTGTTGTTTTGAAACCTTTAAGTTAACGATCTCAATTAATGTTGTTAACCCATTGTTTATTATATCTAATGAGATGTTAAATTATTATATTATCATGATATTATGATATATTAATATATCTTAATATGATATATATACATTTAAATGTCGTTACAACGATAATCGTTACATATATGTCTCGTTTCGAAATCCTTAAGTTAGTAGTCTTGTTTATATGTATATAACTCATTGTTAATATACTTATGGAGATACTTACTTATCATAATCTCATGTTAACCATATGTATATCCATATATATATCGTCAAGTCGTTTTTACAAGTTTTAACGTTCGTGAATCGCCGGTCAACTTGGGTGGTCAATTGTCTATATGAAACATATTTCAATTAATCAAGTCTTAACAAGTTTGATTGCTTAACATGTTGGAAACATTTAATCATGTAAATATCAATCTCAATTAATATATATAAACATGGAAAAGTTCGGGTCACTACAGTACCTACCCGTTAAATAAATTTCGTCCCGAAATTTTAAGCTGTTGAAGGTGTTGATGAATCTTCTGGAAATAGATGCGGGTATTTCTTCTTCATCTGATCTTCACGCTCCCAGGTGAACTCGGGTCCTCTACGAGCATTCCATCGAACCTTAACAATTGGTATCTTGTTTTGCTTAAGTCTTTTAACCTCACGATCCATTATTTCGACGGGTTCTTCGATGAATTGGAGTTTTTCATTGATTTGGATTTCATCTAACGGAATAGTGAGATCTTCTTTAGCAAAACATTTCTTCAAATTCGAGACGTGGAAAGTGTTATGTACAGCCGCGAGTTGTTGAGGTAACTCAAGTCGGTAAGCTACTGGTCCGACACGATCAATAATCTTGAATGGTCCAATATACCTTGGATTTAATTTCCCTCGCTTACCAAATCGAACAACGCCTTTCCAAGGTGCAACTTTAAGCATGACCATCTCTCCAATTTCAAATTCTATATCTTTTCTTTTAATGTCAGCGTAGCTCTTTTGTCGACTTTGGGCGGTTTTCAACCGTTGTTGGATTTGGATGATCTTCTCGGTAGTTTCTTGTATAATCTCCGGACCCGTAATCTGTCTATCCCCCACTTCACTCCAACAAATCGGAGACCTGCACTTTCTACCATAAAGTGCTTCAAACGGCGCCATCTCAATGCTTGAATGGTAGCTGTTGTTGTAGGAAAATTCTGCTAACGGTAGATGTCGATCCCAACTGTTTCCGAAATCAATAACACATGCTCGTAGCATGTCTTCAAGCGTTTGTATCGTCCTTTCGCTCTGCCCATCAGTTTGTGGATGATAGGCAGTACTCA